>NW_003315174.1:0-23736 GCF_000151505.1 Trichophyton verrucosum HKI 0517 | reverse complement strand
GTTTTACTTTTATCCATTCTTTACTGCCGCGACTGTCATCAAAACACATCAATAAGCAAATACTGCCATGAGAATATGCCGGAGCAGGCAAATTTCACACTCGGAATTTTGTCTAGAGCGTTTCGTCCGCCCAAGCTTTCGCTGCAGATCCATCCATACTCCGGAGCTGTCCCGGTGCCTCCCCGGACGAACTCCCACACTCCGTACAGACCAAAGCATTCATTAACCACCTTCTTCACCCATAAGACGATGCAATTCTTAGAATAAACCCGTCAACTCAATACCCTACAGCTTCCCGGACACAGTTTTATCAAGGAAAATACCTACAATATGCCGCACCCATCACTAAAAGATAACAGGGCGCTGCCCCTCCTCGATGCAGCCGTGGCAGGCAAATATGCTGTCCCAGGCATGTGTTGCTATAACCTCGAAGGTATTCTGGCCACTGTTCGCGCCGCTGAGGCCAAAAGGTCCCCGGCCATGGTTCTTCTCTTCCCCTGGGCCATCGAGTACGCCGACGGGTTGCTCGTGCAGGCTGCCGCAAGAGCATGTCGCAACGCCTCAGTTCCCGTAACACTCCACATGGACCACGCCCAGAGCCCTGAAATCATCAAACGGGCTGCCGACATGTCTCCTACCTTCGACAGCATCATGGTCGACATGTCACACTATGAAAAGGCAGAAAACCTAGCTCTTACCCGAGAATTGGTGGAATACTGCAATGCTCGGGGAATCGCCACCGAGGCAGAGCCAGGCCGTATCGAAGGTGGGGAGGACGGTGTTGCTGATACGGCTGATCTAGAGGGCCTACTGACTACGCCAGAAGAGAGCCAGGAATTCGTCGATACAGGAATTGACTGGCTGGCCCCTGCGTTTGGAAACGTGCATGGCGAGTATGGCCCACGAGGCATACAGTTGGATTACGACCGACTCCAGAGAATCAATAAGGCAGTGGGAAAGAAGACGAAGTTGGTTCTCCACGGTGCTGATCCGATGACGAAGGAGATTTTCGAGAAATGCATTGAGTGTGGTGTGTCGAAAGTGAATATTAATAAGGTCATGAACAACGAGTATATGAAGGTGCAGAAGGAGTTTGCTGGCCGTGTACCAATCACTAAGTTGCATGAATTGGCGACTGATGCCATGCAACGAGCTGTCGAGAGATCAATGGATCTTCTGGGCTCGGCAGGGAAGGCTGCCTAGAGAGGCCATAGGATAGATGTATATATGTGAACCAAAGAAGCAATAGGCTGGTATCTGATCCTCGTTTCAATTTCATATATGTACAGGGAAATAGCTGGTATTCTTATCGCCATACTAACGACAGACAGCAGAAGAAACAGAGGGCAAAACCAGCACAGGCGGGAAGAAAAATATTTCGGAACAGAGGAAATAATATTGGTAATGCTAGATGGGCAAAAAGAGACACGCGGAAAGCTATGAGATACAGAGGGTAAGTATAACAAGATTGTGGGAGTCAGTATATGAAGCGTATAAATAACCAGGTGTAGTGGTAGCCAAGGGTATTTGCATTTTAGTTGAAGGACATCATTTTCTTGATTTCAGCAATGGCTTTTCCGGGGTTCAGACCCTTGGGACAGGTTCTCGAGCAGTTAAGAATGGTGTGGCATCTGTACACGCTCATGCTGTTGTCGAGAGCAGCCTTGCGCTGTTCAGTTCGCTCGTCTCGAGAGTCAATCAGCCATCTGTAGGATTGGAGGAGGAGAGCAGGTCCAAGGTATTCTTCACTGTTCCACCAGTAGGAGGGGCAAGAGGTCGAGCAGCAAGCACAGAGAATACATTCATACAGTCCATCAAGCTTCTTTCGGTCAGCTGGCGACTGGCGGTTTTCACGACCCTTTTTAAAAGATAGCTGGTTAGGATCAAATCGTCTACTTCCACACGTAACCCAAACATGCGACTTACATCGGGAGATGGAGTATCACGTTGCAGATAAGGCTTGATAGACTTGTACTGCTTGTAAAATTGTGTCATGTCTGGAACAAGGTCCTTGACAACATAGGTGTGAGGCAGAGGATAGATGCGAGTCTCCTTGGTAGTGTCGGTAGGAGTGCGGCCTGGATTTCAAATTGTCAGTTCCATCATACATCATGTCACAAATTGCCCCATGGCGAATTGATGTATTGGACTTACAGAGACATGCGAGAGTGTTTACTCCGTCAATGTTCATCGCACAACTTCCACAAATACCCTCTCTGCAGCTTCTCCTAAACGTCAAGGTCGGATCGTCTTCATTCTTGATCCTGATCAAAGCATCCAAAACCATGGGACCAGTCTTGTTCAAATCGATAGTGTACGTCTGCATGCGAGGTTTTGCGGTTGGCTCGTCAGGGTTCCATCGATAAATCTTGAAGGTCTTCATCTTTGGTGCCGGTGCACTGGTGGGCGCGGAGGAGGCCTCTGTGGGCTTTGCGCTCGCCTCAACGGTGGCATACGATCGAGAGGCCATGACGGGTCGCATGAGAGCGCTTGAGCCCCGGAGGAGACGAGAAGTTGAGCGGAGAGATGCCATGGTGGACGGAGTGAAGTTCGTTCGTTCCCAACGACGGGTGTGTGTTTTCAAGCAGACAAGAGCCCGGAATCAGAACAGTCGGCCTCTAGCTATTCCACAGACTAGCAATTGATGCACGAAATATCGGTTAGCGCTTGCACACTGTGCTACTGCAGCTCGTCGTCGCCGTCGATGGTCGATGGTTGAAGTTCGAATGTCTTTCTCTTGCAACCTCGGATGGGCGAGTTCTTCGGGCAAAGTCGGTTATGTCAGCGACCCCAGCCAATCAGCGTGCAGGCATTACCAGCACCACGAAAACAACATCGAAAGGGCAATTTTTATTTTTATAGCG
Organism: Trichophyton verrucosum HKI 0517; assembly: GCF_000151505.1. Taxonomy (NCBI): domain Eukaryota; kingdom Fungi; phylum Ascomycota; class Eurotiomycetes; order Onygenales; family Arthrodermataceae; genus Trichophyton; species Trichophyton verrucosum. The sequence continues at coordinate 20,872 of NW_003315174.1, read as the reverse complement.
CTTCTGCTGGTTTCATCTTCGACGTTGACAGTGACAGGAAGTCATCTTTACCGCGGTGAGCGGCTTCATGTCGGCGTCGGGATGGAGACAGCAATGCATGCTAGACGAGTCAGCGAGGCAGCAAGAGCGCGCCACAGGGATAAAGTCCTGGCCTTCTTCTTGGTTAGAAAAAGGCTGAAGTGCTTGCTTGCTTGCTTCTTCTTCTCTCTAGATCATGGATTAGTTCAGATTACATATTATTTTGCTGCTCAAGCTGACCGATTTGATATGCTAGGATTGAGAGGACTATACGGTCTAGACTCACTTACGCCACTCGCCCTGCGATTATACCACGACGGTCCGAGTTCTTCTCCATATTTCAGCGGAGCGTTGTGTTGACTCAAGTTCAATCGCCCAGACTGACTTAACGTCGAGGCCCATACTTACATATAAAGGACCAAGACTGCCCTCACACGGCCACCACAACGTGGTGTGTTAGGAGAAGAGAGGTGAAGATAGATGTTACCTGTGCCGACGGCAGAGGTTCGATCTTAACGAGATGTCATTCATGTCAATTCTCGCTTGACAAGTCGCATCCTCCATGCAAGTTTCCTTTAGTAGTCAACATCCAGACAACCATATCTGAATGCCAAACACACAGACATGTCGTGGCCAAGTGATAACTACTTGAAGGATTCTACCCTGGAGAATTGCGTAACCCACAACCTCTTGGGCTCGCAAAACAATCCTGAAACGGTTACAGGATAGCCAGCTGCGGCGGTAGAATTCATGCCAATAATATCCCAACTTATCTCCGTTCGCTAAAATCAGCTCTGGGTAAAATCCGTTCAAAGGCTGTAGCTACAATGCTGCGCCTCCAGATGGAGAGAATGCCACTTGCGGTTTAGTTTACGCACTTAAGGGAAGCATTACGGGCCTTGGCATAGGTTAAACTCATCCAGCCCAACAGCCCGATGAATCATCACAACCTTATCTTGCTCATGCCGCAAGGACACTCATCTCCCGGATGATCGCCAGGTGAAAGATGAAGAAATATTAAAGCGAGACGGCGCTTTATACACAGCAGATGGGTCAATCCAGCTGTCGATCACGCAGTTTCTGTCATGTTGTCGGCTAACGTACCGTTCCTCAGGTATTTGGTTATCGGTAGTGGACCGATATATATCCGCAATTAACCCTCTTTGCATGGCTGCCCTGGCTTCCGGGCTCAAAATTAGGATATGAAATACGTAAGTTCTTTACTGTCGCTGCACTGCTTGAAGCTCGAGACAAAGCTCTGACAGGATACCCGCCACGAGGTTATGCAAAGCCTTTGAGCCATGCAAGAGGTTAAATCTTAAGCGCAGCCTAGCCGTGGAGTTTAACTGGCCTTGACATGATCTGGGTTGGGAAGAATAGATCCTTCCATTCCAGATGTCTCGGGCGTAAGAGACGCTAACCCTTGTACCAAGGGACGATCCTCCTCGTGGCTTGCACCTGTTGACCTTCATGGATGCCGGTGCATCCTAGTCATGTCCTTCGCTTCGCTTTCCTAAAGTTTACCTGCACATGGCGTTAGTTAGTATGGACACGGTGCATTAGGCCTCCGTTTGAATCTGGAGGTTCTGCTTTTGATACCAGACCCTTTAACTCCCAGGCTGAACGGAGCTGTCTCGTATATAAAGATGGCAACTCCTTCGTCAACTTCTCATGCAACTGCAACAATCATCAAAGCAGCAAACAATCCAGACATATCTACAGCATCTTTACATTCCTGTTGGCAAAATACCACCCTTCTACTCAGTCTTCTCTCATCTGGTTAAACATCCTTATTGATTACCTTCCTTCCAGTCACCACCACCTTACATTCTCCACAATGGACAAGTGTACTCTAGAGACCTGTCCCATAACGGAGAGTATCTACCAGTACAAGCCCTCGCTGGCCGGCAATGCTGCACTCCTCGCCATCTTTGCCGCCTCCGGCATTGTCCACTGTCTACAGTACTTCTTTTTCAGAAACGGTTCTTACTCCATCCCCATGATCCTGGGATGTCTGACTGAAGTTATCGGATACGTCGGTCGTGTTCTCCTCGCCGATGACCCTTTCAGCCAGAATGGTTTCCTCATTCAGATCTGCTGTCTTACTCTCGCTCCTGCTTTCTTCTCGGCATCGATTTACTTCTGTCTCGCTGATATCGTCCGCCTCTTTGGTGAGGAAGCATCATGGATCAAACCACAACATTATGCCTGGATCTTCATTCCTTGTGATCTTGTCAGCTTGATTCTTCAGGGTACCGGTGGTGGTCTGGCCTCGGTTGCCGCCGATAAGGGCACAGACCAGGCACCCGGAACAAACACTATGATTGCCGGCTTGGCTTTCCAGGTCATCACCCTCGTCGTCTTCATCTTCCTTACCCTTGGATTCATTATCCGTACGATGAAGTCCCGAGCTCTTCAAGAGAAGGAAATGGGTGCCCGACCAAAGCTTCCAATCAGCCGTGATCGACTGGTGACTTTCGCCGTTCCATTTACTGTCGCCATCGTCACTATCTTCACTCGTTGCGTCTACCGAGTTGCTGAACTGAGTGGGGGTTGGGAGGGAGACCTGATTCACGAAGAGGTCACCTTTGTTATCCTCGAGGGAGTGTAAGCTTTCCAACCGGCCCCGTTTATACTCTCTATCACCGACTAACATATTCCAAATAGGATGATTGCGATTGCCGTTATCTGCCTGAACATCTCGCACCCTAAGCTTCTCAACCAAAAATAAACTCTCTATTTTGTCTGTTTCCCTATTTGCATTAATACCCCATTTTTATAGATCATTTACTTGTGCTCAATACTTCCATGGTTCCTTGTTTCCCCCTATATACCTGCATGTATCAATCTCGTCCCTCAACGTTCGCCTTCCCCTTTGCTTTATCTGATGACCCAGTTCTTGTGCTAATACAATTTTTACCGTGGTAACTATAAAATGATGATATTTTGAGAATTACATGCTTACTAGAGTAAATGAAATGTCCTTTTCCTACGCTACTGTCAACTAGGATACTACCTCTATTACATAAGCAGTTTCATCTTGACCAGTAGCCGTGATATTTTTTAAGCAAGAGCTGATTATATTCCGCTATCTAAGTCCATCAAAGTAATAGTGATTTGAAATGCACTATTCCCACCGCCCGCCCTTTGATGGACCGTACATGCAATCTAAGTGGGGTGGCCCACCAACACTCGTTTTGTTTTTGATATATGCCATCCCCAAATACACACAAAATAAATTTCACATCAACCATCTTCAACATAAAATCCATATCCAAGTGCAAATTGATACCCGTTTCCCACCGTCTCGCTCAAGTACCGTCTCTTCGTATCGGCCACAGGCCGCTATCCTTTACCTAGCCGCTTTATCACCGCTTGCTTCCATTTCCTTAGTCTTGGCCGAATGGGTAGTGAAGGCGGTTTGAACATCTGCTGAAGGCCCCGCCGTAACTGCCGTCGCGTGGATTCCTCGAACGGTTTCGAGGCAAGGAAGTCTAGATCTTCCTCATCTAGTAAAGAGCCCTCTTCGGACAAGTCGAGTTTGTGAAACCATGATGCTTGGTACAGGTTTATCTCGAAAGGCGTGTGCTAATAACGCAATATGTTATTAATATTCCTTCTGCGCTTGATATTGATTGGTACTTACTAGAGCCTCTGGCTTCCTCTGTGGCTTCTTCCGTGGCTTCTCCATCCTCTCCTTCACTCTCGTCGCTAAATAGTCCATCTCCTCTGTTTCCCTTGGTCGTTCATCCGGCTGTTTTCGTTGCGGCAGTTCTTCCGGTTCATTGTGTTTCTCCAGTTCGTTGTGTACCTCCGATTCATCGTCTTCCTCTGGTACATTGTGTACCTCTAGTACGTTGTGTTCCTCTAGTACGTTGTGTTCCTCTAGTACGTTGTGTTCCTCTAGCTTCTTGTCTTCCTCTCGTTCCTCAGGCTCTGCTTGTTTGTCCTGTCCTCCAGGACCTTCTGGTCGTTTCCGTTCATCTAGTTCCTCCAGTTCTTCCGGTATGGGCAGTTCGTCTAGTCCATCTGGTTCCTTTGTTTCCTCGAACTCTTCTGGTTCCATCGATTCTCCACGTTCCTCTAGTTCTTGTGGCTCCTTTAATTCCTCTAGTTCGTTTTGTTCTTCTGGTTTGGTTTCCCCCCCATCTGATGCTGTTTGGTGGGATTTCGCGGTCAAGAAAGTGGTTCCTGTGCTCGTGCTGCCACCAGATGAGGTCCAAGCTACCGGGTATAGTTGGTCCAGAGGCATCCCCTTGTGGTGTGTATGGTTATGAACTGATATTAATCGAACCTGGAAGGCACAGTCTGGGTGACGACATCTGTCCATGAGGTGCGCTTTGGCGAAGTCTGGGGAGATGGATCCATTGCTGGGGGAGATCGGGTTCGCTGGAAGAGTGCGCAGCCAGCGCTTTACCCTGTCAGAGTTCTCAAGAGTGAGCTGTATGGCAAGGTGTTGGTCGCTCGTGAACTTGAGATCCATGGTGAAGCTTTTCGTAATCGTGTCTTTTCTTGGTTCGTCCTTTGGTCGTTTATTTTTGATGTTTGATTCTTTTTCCCCAGTATGCGATCCGCTGTTTTCTCGGGCCTCGTTTAGGTAAGTTGGGTCGTGAATGCTTTATTGTATTGGGATGCCACAATGGGTATTTCGGGAGTTATAGGTTTGAATAAGATACCAGGAAGGGATGTCTTCGAGAGTCGTCAGCTTTTCACAGTGGAGATGTCGATGCTTGTCGGTTATCACAGCAGTGATATTAACTCGGCGTTTAAACTAACCAACGGTTCAGTGAATTTAGATATGATATTTCAGGCTAAATGTCGCACTCGCGTTGAAATTTACCTTGCAAGTAGCGGTTTGTAGAGTTATAGTGTGTTGAGATTTTTTGGTGAGGAGAGAGAGATGGAAAGAGAAGAAGAGAAGAAGAGTCATAAGAGTCAGAAAAGGCTGAGGCGAATACATACTCGCGCAATAGCTCATACGTCAGCGATTTTACCGATGAAGTCCCAGTCACAGTATAGAATAGTCAATGATGCTATCCCCTACTCTCAGATGGGAACTCTATACTTGTGGAACTGGGACGAACCTTAAACTCACGCCAGTATCCAAATATAGCGCGCTTAGCGGCTAAGGACCAGGACCGTGCAAGGTGAAACCACAAGCTTAATGTTTGATCATCATAATATGCTATAGCATTGCCATCTTCCTCATGTGTGATTATTACTTGGTTGACCTCCTACAGCCCCTCATACAAAAACATGTTGTAACACAACACCCTACACCTAGCAACCTCCTGTGCCGTTGTAATACATAGTTTGTCTACATCCAGCAGAAGCCCTCAGAAACACCCCGTTAATATCACATGTAAGCTCTATGTGTAGGAATATTGGCGATCCAGACAGCCACTTATAGTTTGAGGCTTCTAGGAGTCTGCCAGAGCCCACCATCGAATGATCGCTGAACAGCAAGCAAGCTTTCCACGCCGCCAACTCCATTAACTTCTGCCACCCCCATGTTTCAGTACGATATCGATGACTCGTTGAAACATGTGGAGCCTGAGGCTAAACGAGCCTGAAAGAAGCTTATTCTCGCGATTCTCTTCTCGAGGTCGCCGTCAAGAAGCTTCTCGCATTGCTCGATCAGCCGCACGCTGGACTATATCGCTATCACGTGAGTATAAAGAAGCACGGACAGTGGGGTGAATCAGATGACCCCGCTAACTCTAAAGAGTGGGTTTGTGATGACATCAGGAAAAGCTTGGCTCGAACGCTTAAGTTATCAGCGCCGCCCCGAACCCTTGAAAAAAAGCCTCCTCGCTCTGCTCTTCTTTCCACTTCCCACCCGTGAGAACCTCGTCCGCCTGCCCAGCATCGCGTGTATCTAGTACGTATACTCGAGCTGCTGCCTCTGTATTCTAGAGTACTTGTCAAGCAGAGCCCGCGCGGAGCTTGTCCACCGCTGTGTCCTCCACCGCCACAGCTCAGTCGCCCCGCCATTGTTCTTTGGGCGTTCCCGTCTCGTGTTTCGTGTTCTGTGGTTATGGACAATCTTCTGAGCCAGCCGTATATGCCAGGCCCAGGAGCTCCAGCTCCAGCCCCAGGCCAAGCTCACCCTCTTCCCCATCCACAACACCAGCATCAGCAGCATCAGCAACAGCAGCAACAGCAGCCGCAGCAGCAGCAGCAACATCCGCAGCACCAGCATCAGCACCAGCATCCACAGCCCCATTCGCATACCCTCTCCCAAATCCAGATCCAGCCACAGCTACAGCCTCCATCTCAGGCACAGGCGCCAATAACTCTTCCCCCTGTACGGCAGCCGCATCCGGAGCCTGAGCATACCTCTCTCACCCTCGATGGCTTTGAATATGTCCTTGAGGTCGTGCAGCAACCTATACGCGCGCGTATGTGCGGGTTCGGCGATAAGGTATGCTGTTTCCCCTGCTGTTCACGTATTTTATCTCAGTAGTACCGCTAACAACTCTCAGGATCGCCGTCCTATCACTCCTCCACCCTGTGTTCGTCTCATTGTTAGAGATGCCACCACAAAACAGGAAGTAGAAGCAGAGTATGTGGCAATCTAGCATTCAAGTACGGTCACCTTCCTGCTACATGTACTAACCAAACGGTGACAGTGAAATTGACACAACGTTCTTTGTCCTTACCGTTGATCTTTGGAATGCAGAGGGTGATCGTGAAGTCAATCTTGTTAGACATTCTGCGACCTCGCCTTCCATCTCAACTGCAACATCGTCTTCTTTCCCACCACCAACCCAGAACATGGCCCCAACAGGCCAGGCATATTCGTCCTATCAACCCCAAAGCATGTATAGCCAGCCTCCACCAACCACTTACTCCTACTACCCCACCCAGAGCTATGCAGCCCAGACAGGCATGCCATATCCTGCTCCTCAGTCTGGTCCTGCCCAGAGTTACTATCCCCATGTCAATCAAGGATATTATACATCGCAATCACAGCAGCCAGTTGTGCACCATTTGCCTCCTGCACCTGTCGGTATGTTTACTCGCAATTTGATTGGAAGCCTGAGCGCGAGCGCTTTCAAACTTTCTGATCCCGCCGGAAAGCTTGGAATCTGGTTCATCCTGCAGGACCTGAGTGTTCGTACTGAGGGAATGTTCCGGTATGTTCTATTCGTATGACTCTACCATCTTTGCTCCAAGTAGCCGCTAACCCAGTCATTAGATTGAAAATGAACTTCGTCAACGTGGGAACTCCCCAACAAGCTCTCAGTCGCTCTGGAAATACTTCAAGCAGTACCCCAGTCCTTAACCACGGCTCAGCTCCAGTTCTTGCGTCTGTCTATTCAGACGTTCTGCAAGTCTTCTCGGCAAAGAAGTTTCCAGGTGTCATCGAGAGCACACCGTTGAGCAAATGTTTTGCTATTCAGGGAATAAAAATTCCGATCCGTAAGGATGGTGTTAAAGGCGGTAGAGGAGGCGGTGCTGCCATGATGCTAAAAGGTGATGACGGCGATGGTGATGAACAATATGACGAGTAGAAAGTTATGGGTCCGCATCTGTTTGCGACTTTGCGTGCATCAGCCACGTCTTTATAAAAAGCAGGAGTGATGGTGCAATACCTCCGTATATTCCCACTTGACGTTTCCCAATGGTTTTCTTTCTTTTCTTTTCTTTTTTCTTTTCTTTTCTTTTTTTTTTTTTTTTGAATACTCGTTCAATCGGTCGTTATTTGTTAATTACTGGGGGCTACGGTTATGGTTTATATTTATCTCAAGTACTCCAATCTCGGGTTTGGTGCGTAATTTTGTATTATTATAACTTGTGTATATAACCTTTTACCATCAGCTCTCCTTTATACCAGAGTAATACAACTAGAATTACGCGAATGCCTACCTTTGAGTAGCTATCCAAAAACCAGCTTATTGCGATTTGCTAGAGGATTATACCAGGAATCTGGGAGATGATAATTACATGTATGTACGCACAAAGACGCATTCTGCTTAGTATTCGCAGAGCGGTGAGAGTAATGGCCAGGCGCAGCTTGGATAGAGAACAGTATTTTTCAAGTCACACATTCGCAGGATCAACGTAATTATTACAAGGTATATACATGTATGTATACATACATATGTGAAGAAAGGAGATGAAATACATTAATATGTAGGTGCATTCTAAATATCACTGCCGTTTGAAGTGGGTATCTTGCCTTATAAAACACGAAAAAAGGGGCTGGTGCAGGGCATAAACATAACAAACTCCCAGTAAGTAAATGTACGGAAAAGAAAAATATGCGAGTCAGTAAAGAACCCAGTGTTTCCCCAGTGATAAGAATCGAATCAAGGATGCCGGTAAGTGAGAAAATTACCCGTCGATTAACAAAGAAATAAAATTGAAAGGAACTGGCTGAATCCTGGTGATGAGTCGTTATCCCTTCCCTGCTCAGAAGGCCTGCTCCCAAAGAGAGAGTAGAGAGGTAGAAAAAAAAAAAGTCAGAACGTATGGCCACAAAATAGCTATTGCTGCGAGATGGAGAGTATCAAATCATTTCCACTCGCCTCCCCATGGTTGACCTGGCTGGGGAGAGGGACCCCTGGCGATCACAGCTTGATCAATCGAAGTCGAGGAAGAAGGTGGTTCATTATTGTCTAATCCAGCAGGCTCATGGATAATTTCAATCGTGGTCTGTTGGTACACTTTACCAAAACCACCCTTCTCAAGCTGATCAATAATGTCGTCTGTTGATTGATCGGCAAAAAAGGCAGGATTCTTCGTATTGTTTTTGTTCAACTTCTTGAGCTCGTACCCCTTGGGTTTCCGAGGATCCGGGGCAGTAGACGTTATTTGGCTATGACGGGCATTCGAGCCGGAACCTCCCTTTTCAGACGGCCGAGACAGCTCAGAGTCAAGTAGCAGTGCTTTGCGAGTCAATGTATACATGATGACGTCGACGGTGCCAGAGCTAGCGATGATAGCAGCAGCAATACATAGGTAGGTGAGCGATGGATTATTTCCTTGCATGCTTACCATCCGGGCTGCGGCAATGGGGAGAGAGAGGAGAAGATATGCGAGGGGATAGAGAACCATATAGCCTGTGACCCGGCTCAGTCTGCCAAAATTCTCCCTCTGCCCACGGGCTAGCGCAGCTGACGCTTTCATTTTTCGCCGAAGATAGAAAAATAGGATGGTGTAAAGCATGATAGAGCCGAATTCCGAGAAGAAGATCCAGAGGTAATGGGCCCAAAATCTTTCTGCTTCGAAGTCGTCATCAATCCAACACTATAAAATATCATCAGCATCTTATAACCGTGATAACAAGAAAAAGTGCCATAGACATGTGTAGCAGGGTAGGAAGGGGTTCATACCCATGCTCCAGACGGAACGTATGTGTCTCTTCCATGTCTGATTGTTGGGATCAAGGCAAGGAGTAGACAGAAGCACCAAAGCCCAATGATACAGCTTACAGTCAGCTTGTATGATAGTTTTCTCCCAGCAACGACTGTTGCAAATGTATGGACTGCGATTGCGGCGACGAATAATCCACTTGACGGGTCACCTATCTGCAGCAGCCATCCTTGGATGAAGCAAAAAGGGGAGCTAGCAAACAGGCCATCGCTCTGTATCCAATGGGCTGAAATAAGAAATCCAAGGGCAACATGGAGATCCGCCAGCAGCAGGTTGTAGATAAGAACAACAAACTGATTATGCCCAAGATAAGATCCGTCATGTTTATGCCAGAATACAAGCCGATGTGTCAGGAAGCCCAATAGCCCTAGAACCGCAACGACAGCGACCAATGATGCCGCCACCACCATGATGGTTCCCTTCCGGTAGTCGTCTGGCAACGGGGATACATCTAGTGTGATATTTCCCCTTGCCTCGAGGCTGGCAGTCTCCTGTATAGCTCTGTAATGGAACTTGAGGGCATGCCGGAGGAGCGAGGCACCTATAGGCATGATGGTCTCGCGCTCACTCGTCCCGTCAAAGTGTATGTATTAGATGGGATGAATGTTCCCAGCTGGGACGGGGGACCGGTAACCGAGTATAAGGGTTCAATGTGTAGGTATATCAAAAATTGCAGCGACGTCCATTGAGCAAGGGCTGGCTCCTTATTCAACTGGAAGATAGGAAAGAACACGGATATATTGGGGAAAAGGAAGTAGAAAAGATCTTGAGAGGCTTGACATATTTGGAAGTGGATATATGGGGATATAAATTCCTGCAGCATCAATGGGACTTGTTCTCGTTTCTAAGATTGGTCTTTCACTCTTGGTATTTCGGCCACAGAGACCCAGAGGATGGATACGCTCTCCACAACAACACCGTATCTTATGCTTGTCTGGGTTAACTCGAAGACAATCATATCCGGGGCAATGGTAGTTAGAGATTTGCCTCTAGCAGGGTATGTGACACCGATCTAGCTGGTGTCATACGAGGACGTACAGTGTGGATGCGCTTCACTTTCCCGGACAAAGGTGAAGGAGGGTCCGTTTTCCGATCTGATATAGCGGTCTTCTCATAGTATTGCATGTCATTTGGCCAGCCAACTGGCTTGGCCGGCTGTGAGCTTCCATTCAGCCACAAAAACATACTCTTGTAGATGTCAGGCGCCTTAACGAAATCACTACCCCGGGGGCATGAGCTTCCAGAAGCCCCCTAGAAATAATTCAAACCCTAAACTTGCGGACCGTCTATATCGCAAGGGGAAGGAAATGGACCTTGTTCTCTCTTTTTTTCTTTTTCTTCTTTTTCTTTCTTGTCCCTTTCTCCTTTCTTCGCTCTTCCACCAGGCCGTTGAAGGCTTGTCCGTTGTTTGTTTCCCCCCCTTCGGAGATGTTGCCTCCTCTGCGTTTGACACCGATGGGAGACAAGGCGCGACTGGCTGCAGGTCCGCTGGCCAAAGCCGCCTCCCAGCAAAAATGGCGGTCGAGTAACCAGCAGATGTCCAGCACAGACGCACGCACAAAAAGCTGTTCAACCGCCCTTCATCCCATGATGCCTGTCCTGCTTCTGCTGACCAGCAAGATGAGACAGGAAACGGGGTCTTTCTTCTCTTCCGGCGGACGGGAGGAAAATATCTAAAACGTCTCCACCAGGCGCGGCAGACCGCATCTGGGTTTGCACCATTCTCGTAGATCCAGAGCAATTCTCGCAATGTAACTAACTGATCAACAAGCTGTCACGCTGGCTGATGTGCTTCGACAACGCTGCCAATGAATGCTAGTTAGTTAGTGACGCCCATAACTAGCTAGAGTGGTGAGAACGCTTCCACCTCTCCGTCCGGAGAATATACCTATTATTATTATGCCGACCATGAGCCGAGAGATGCAACGCCCCCTACTTTTACGGAGTACCCGGATGCGACTATCGACGTGCCGAGGATAGAAGAAATAGGACATCAAGAGAATCGGGTAGACAGTTATGCTGTTTGGTGGCGGCTGTGCGATGCCATGTCTCTCCTTGCGTCAGAGAGGCAACAGACAATTGTCCCTGCGACATGGTTAGCAGAGCGGTCGGGGCTCCAGGGGCTGCAGATACGATAACTGCAAGATACCTCGTTACTTAGCAGTTAGTTAAATGAGCTAGTTAACTAAGTGGTGTGTGATTATATCCCGTAGCTATGGATTGGTTGTTGATAGCCGGGGGAGCAGGCTCTATCCTTGCGGCAGGGTGGAGGACAGTCACCTCAGTGCTGTCAGGATAGCGTGCGCCATGAGGACTCAGTACTAGTAGTATGTCTGATCACAGCTCGTATCATCTAGATGTGACGCTGTCCTCGCTGTCTTGACACATAGGATCGCGCCTTTCAGGGGCATCGATGCTCGCCTCCGGAAGCCAACCCTGCTCGCCGTCACACTCCATGTCCCTCTCCCGGGCCTCAGAGGGCGGGCTAACCTAGAGATCGGGTAATATTTAATACCCCCAGACAGCACATTAATGTACAGAGGCTATTTGTGGCTCGATGCCATCAAGCTTAAAAAAAAAAAAAAAAAGGGGCTGTAGGTAATATATATTTAGTAGCTCGACTGGACAAATAAGAACACCACTGACCAAGATCAGCAGCACGAAGCCACAAGCCACCAGAAAACGGCCTGCGAGTATTGTTATTAAACCGTAGATCCGGACAATCCAGAAGTGAGGAGAGTTTTGGATATGAAGTACCGGCTATGTTAAATCTGATCAAGGCTAACTCAGTCCCCAGATCAACACTATACTAAGGGTTCTGGAAGCCAGAGGAAAGTGGAAACTAACTGCTACAAGATAACTAACGATGCTATGCAATTGAGAAGAAATCAAAAGGCAAACGTTACGTCGTGAGGGGAGAAGAAACAAATCTAAAGGTAGAAGAAAGGACAATGTACATTGTATCTTTTGTGTCCAGACCAGAATGCATATAAACCAAAGGCTCGTGGGGAATAAGAGGCAATTGAGGAAAGAAGTCGTATGGGCATCTTCCGAGCTGACAAGAAGGTACGGAGGCAAAGCAAGAAGAAGATAACTGGAGGGGGGAGGGAAGAAAGGGAGAGGTAGAGACATCAAGGGCGAGTGCAAGGGTGCAAAGGGAGCTGATCTGTTTTAGCTATGGCGGACCATGTCACATGAAAGGAGCGCAACAGGAGAACCAAGCCGTAAATCAGTGCCTAGTCGGGTATTGGGTTGATTGAAAAGTTGGGAAATAATAGCCTAGTTCTGGCGCCATCGGATAACTAAGACACGAGAGATGCGGGTCGGCTAACAGAGGTCAGATCCAGGGCTGGAAGGAGAACTATATCAAACAGCAATCTAGGAGTGGACAGCTGGTAGGAGATGGCAAGTGCTGAAAAAACGTCATTTCCCTGGGCGTATTGGAACGACATATTCATTGTATTCATCAGGCTCTTCCTCGACAGGCGCAGGTGTCCTTCGTTCCGTTCGGCGCTTGGGCCTTCGTCTCCGGTTGGAACTGATATTGCTCGCCGATTCCGAGGGTGCAATTGAAGCTCCATCATCAACATCTTCGTCCGTGCCGCTCTCGAATTCAGCTGGCGTCCCCATTGGCACAGGGGTGCCTGCAAGTATCTGAATATTCGATCTGCAGCCTCTGCGAGCTTGACTAGCGGCCGTAAGGCCGGCACCGCGCTCACGCAGCGCTCGACGGACCATTTCCGCCTTTCCATGCAGAATCTCAAAGGCGTCTTCAAGCGCCTCCATGCCAAGGAAGATGTCCCTTTCGACTTCCGCTAACGCGGCAATTTCTGTTTCTTCGTCGATAGAAATAGGGGCGCCATACGTTCCAGCTGCTGCAGTAGAGATGGAAGCTCCGGCACGCGGCTGGCTGGCTGAACGCATAGTTTGGTTGCCGTTCCTTTGAAAGCTGGAGTGGGGGTCGAATGGAGGCTCTGTTGCCGAAGTTGGCACAGAGTTGTCCTCCGCTCCACTCCTCAGGAACCCGTCAAAACGGCCTGAGATGAGGATGTCCCACTCGTCGTCACTGATGGCGGCTAACGTTGCCAGAACATTGTGCATGTCGGGGTGCTTCACCATGTACAAGGCCGTCTCAGGGTCGCGAGGTAAGCTCTGCAGCCTATAGAGACGGTAGATTGCTATAGCTCCTAGTACCAGGCAGGGTGGCCTGTCCGGAGGCTTTGGCGTCTCCTTCTTGGGCACTGCTGGGCCCAGGGGGAACTCAAGTAGGCTTGCAAAGGGGGCTCTTTGTTCGGGATCCAGGTAAGTTAAAATAGCAAACGTCAGTGTCTCATCATCAACCTCTCCTGGAGGCTCAGCGGGCTGGTCGGGCTGCCGAGATAGCCATTTGTCCACAGCCTGTTTTGTTTTCCTTGATTGTCTGATATAATGGTCTCGATATTCCTCAGGTACGTCGATATCAAGCTTCTGCATTGGTATGTGCTCTTGTGTGTTTTCAATGGTCGCCGGATCAAGCTCTGGTTGCATCCGGAAGGGTGGCCACGTCGGCAATTCGCCTCGGCCCGAAACTAATTCCAGGACCTCGCCCCAGCTAACCCCTGGTTGTACTTCATTTTCTTCCCTACCACAACACATCGGGCACTCGCAAGACTCCGACGAAATATCTCGAGCGAAGACAGACTCCAGGCGGTCTAATAGTCTTCTGGCAACGGACCTATACCCCGTCGCTACCGCCAGCGACCCGTTCTTTTCTATGACTCGGCTATAATCACTCAACAGCTTGGAAAATGGTTCGAATAGCTTCATTCCTGTGTTGGCAGGTTCGAAAAGATGTTGTGGCATATTAGCTGATTCTCCTGCTCCAAGGAAGTTTCGTGGTACATGATAGGGCAGTCCGCCATTTTGGAGCAGGTAGTCGACCCTAGGTCTTGAAAGCGGTATTTCTGGGGGAGGTGGAGGCGGAGGCGGAGAGGCAGCGGACGGGTCTCTTAACGTTTCTTGCGTCAGTACATCAGGGCGTGGAGAGGGAGAAGCGTGTGATGGAGGCCTTGATGCGCGAGGGCGGTTTCGAAGCTTGGGAAGCTGTTCCGTCGTCTTCACTTGTACTGGCGCGATCGAGGTAGCATCTGAGTCTACTGTTTCATCTATTATTTCGTTATCGGATTCAGCTTCGGCGGGTGATGCTGACTTTCGATTCAAGGACGACTTGGACTTTCGGTGTGCTGAAGTGGGAGAGGATCTGTGAGAAAACTGAAGAGCCTCAAAAATTTTCAATTTGGTTGGGGTGCTAGATCGGGTCCTCGTACTGGTTTTCAACGTCTGGTCACTTAGCTTCTTATAGATGCCCGCGGAAGACCTAGTAGAATGGCTCCTTGAAGATCTATGCTTCTTTGCCTCTCCTGAAGACTTGTTCGGGGTTTCCTTCTCCTCTGACCGGCGGCCATCATTAGAGGGTGTGCTTTTCCACCGGGGTAGCTCTGTGTCATCATTTGTGAGAGGAGGGCTAGGAGGTCGAGTGCTTTGACTGTGTCTTTTGCTCTGGGTCTTGTCTTCGGTCGTCAAGCTAGGCTTTTGTTCGTCCTTTTTAGCTTCCGCAGATGTTAGGTCTGTTGGTTCGGGTGTCAATATGTTAATCCGTATGCCCAAATTATCCCGACTTCCCACAGCCTCCTTGCTGTGTGCCTTTGAGAAGCTTGGGTAGGGAGTGGACACTTTTAACTCGTTTGTTTCGGACATGAGGGTGGTTGATGGGTGTTTCTTAATCTTTAAGCTAGACGTAGGTGAATTTGGTGAGCGGCCAACTTCGTCCTTCAACCTATCCTTATCAGATCTAGGCCTAGTCCTTTTGCTCGAACTATGGGAGGAAGTATGGGCGGCCCGACTGTGACGGTCTTTGTCTTTTTCTCGAGTCCGCGACGGGTGTGATGGTTTGGCAGTTCCTTCGGTTGCTTCGCTGCTTTGATCGTCTGAGCCTCGATCTCGCGGTCGATGATGTTCTCGAGACTTGGAGGGCATAGCGGCTAGTGGGAAAGAGGTAATCCAGCCGACAGCAGGCAGCGTATATGAAAGTGGTACCAGGGAAGCAAAATTGTTGCCCAGCAGCCTGGTGAATAATGCGCCACTACGAAAGGGTCGGAAATGCGTGGATCTTAGTCACGGACGACCGATCGGAAGCGATCCCGCAAGGCATCAGGGGGCTCTATTGAGGTGCTTTTTGGTGATAGCGCAACTCATGGATTGCAACATGAAAAGCAAGGCAATGTTCGATGGGTTGAGGTATCCCTTGCGAAATGCCTTGGCCCGTTGGGCAGCAACAGGCGAATAGCTGCACAACGTGAGAGTCCGCAGGAAGAAGAAAGGACAATATCTGGTTCTCGATCGTTTTCGAGGCTGTTCAACTTGTGTGTGTAAGTAGCTGGAGTACAGACAAGGAGTAATAATATTCTTCTGGGGGCCGTTGAACTTTGTCGTACTTTAAGCACTCTGCAAAAAAGATCCTCCGTTGACGGGCAGAAGTGTGGCTGAGTGTAACCTGCACTGCCAGTGGGGACGCCGCTCCAGTAGGCCACTACCGTCTTTCCAACCTCAGCTCTGCTTGCTTGTTTGTCTGCTGTCTGACCGGCTGCTCGTCGACTTCGTCTTCTTTTACTTCTCTGCAATCTAGATATCAAAGAGTTTGAAGTCAAGAACTTCCCGATCCGTGGTTCATGTTAAGCGCCGCCAGCACGTGATGTGCTCCGGCTAGCGCTATTTGCGCTTGAAAAGTCACATGGCCCCGGCCTCCCACCAGCTAAGGTCGTATAGTGTAGCGGTTATCACATCGGATTCTGATTAGTCATTGGAAGTTCCGATAACCCTGGTTCGAATCCTGGTATGACCTTTATTTTTTTTTCCCCCTTTCTTCTTTTCTCTAGATACATACTTTCCTTCCTATTATGCTTCTTTGCACCCTCCTGTTGTTATTATTGTTGCTCCTTTAGCCTAGCAGAGGCTGCCAATAATTGCTTTTGTATAAGAGAATCCCTTTTTCTAGTCAAAGATAAATACACTGCTTTGCGGAGAAGTCGTAGGCTGCGAGAAGGCCGAAACTTGAGGACTTGGAAGACGAGGTAGCGCGGTTATCCCTATTGGTTGTGATGTAGTCGTTTGAACTTTCAATTGTGGCAGCCCAGTCGCCTGCCGGCTCAGGCTCCTCGGAATTTCATCAACAACAACTCGTCCTTTGAATAGGCCAGCGCCCATGCGGTACCAGCGATCTTCCCATCGGTATTTAGAAGGCTTCTGTACGGATATGGCTCTATATTCTTTCCGTGCAATGAAAAATGAGCGGAAACATGTGGCTGCAGCAAGGCAGATACCAATCTCTGCACATATTATTACCCAATATGTCTCCCAGTTGGTATCGACGAGTCCCTTGTAGTAGACTCCCGCTCCCCGGATGATGGTCACAATACTCATTAGTATCGTGAGGCAGAGTGATAAAGTCAGGCCTAGCTTTTGCATCCGTCTCACCCGTACTGTCCAGATCAAGTGGACTGGTATAAAGAGAACTAACGACACCATGAACTTTCTGTTAACAACATTCTGTAATCTTCAAGCCGGATTATTTCTTACTCAAAACGTCGCCCAACAGGTCCAATGCTAGGTGTATGAAAAGAAATGCTGACACTCGTCTCTGGCCAGACGGGGTCAAACATATAGCTAGAGCGAAGATTAGCACAACGATTAATTCTGGAAATTTTAAACTGCTTATGCTCACAATTTTTGAGTGTATAATAATATGGGCAGGAAATATGCGTAACCACAGACCCATATCCCAGAATGCCAATATTTAGAATGGTCACTACCCACCAGTACCTGCTCAACGGCAGAATTCCCTTAACCAGGTTTTTGAATAGAGCCAAAAAGCTAAATTTCACTGACATGATTGCAAGCCAGAGCATAACTGTCGTTACTTGTATCCATTTCTGATAGTCGAATGTTATCTGTATGATGTCTTGCGGAAGCGATATTCCAGCAGTCTCACCATACTGAACTGCCAGTGTGAGGTACATTTTGTCAATTGCGACAGTGTAGAAGACAGCCAGGGCTATTGATAGACAGCAGAACGCTATGGCGAGAAATAAATCGTCCCATGAAAACTGCTTCTGAACCTGAAGTCGAATGTATGCTCGTGCAATAGCAGCTATCCAGCAAACAACAAAAAGAGTCACAGTTGAGATCTTCATTGACAATAACTCCCACGTCAGTACGTTGCGTTTTCTACAGCCCTGTGGAATCAGTGTTGCACTTACAATGACTTCTTTTTTATGCAAGCGACCGATATTCCCAGCGCCCGTCATGGCTCGCGCTTTGTGCTTTTATTGAATGTCCCCCTTTTCAGCTCCTCATGGGTATTACCATCCACCAGGATGCAAGACGTTCATACGGACGGGATATAACATACGGGAGCCTCCTTGAGTTATAAAGCCGCTCAAGGCTGCTGAAGCATGCTGGCTGGAAACGTGAGTTATTTAGATGGGCAACCACATAACTGATACCATGTAACCATCACCTGGGCAGATAGATGGGAAGTGGACCACTCAACTCCACTCTTTTTGCAGAACCCTGGTTGTAAATATAGGGATCAGTATGCAAGGAACTCGACGGCATGCGGCCCGAGACATCATGTTTCGCTTGGGTATACATAGCCTAGCCTCAATCCTTCAAAGTCGATGAACGTCATGACAAGGCTCGATATACCCCGACTTAAATATGCGTATGCAAGTGACATTGCCCTTTGTGATAGACAGCGCATGTACATGAGAAAAGGAGTTTCCCATGCGGTAATATAAAAGGATGTAAACCCGCCTCGTTTATCCTTATGATGATACCTCATGTCTATATATCAGCATAAGAAAGCCCAAAAAGGCCAGTAATTACTCCGTAGGTACATCTCAAAAAGAAACCGCCGGCTCTACCGAATGATTACGGTAGTCTGGACCAGCGTGAAGTGCATATGCCCCGGTATCAAATCGCTAGCCTTCTTGTCGGTCAGGGCCCTGACGTCCTCGTAGAGCAGGCAGGTCTGGGGCTGATGGACGAGGCCTGATGCCGCGATCGAGGGTGGTTAGTCATCATGTCCCACTGGGTCACATGATCGAACTTACATCATGGACGGGAGGTCGGGTGCCCGAGTTCGGAAACCGGAGGAATACATGATCCGATTGGACTAACGCTAACTCCATCTGGCCGAAAAACAACTCCCAACTTCCTCTCGTCAGTTGCACACTTCATGCTCGTTGCCGCATCACACTTGACACGGATCGAGAGGTCGTCATCCTTAATATCGATATCAGAAAAGTGCATACTGGAAAAAACGATAAGATGAAAACTATACCCATGGTTCTATCCCGTCACGGCGATTCCGTAGGTCATTATATCTAGCCCGTCGGATAAACCCGCATCGTCACGAACAGCATGGCATCATAAGATACGATCTTATGGGTTGTTATTGTTGAATCGACAAGCCATCATTTACGAAGCAAACATCTGAGCTCTTCTGCATCTACAGGTGTTGTAGAGTCTTGTTTGTTTTATTCCAAAAAAATCAAGTTTTGGAGCAATACAATATATAAACATCAACTGGCATATCAAACGCTTGGCCTGCACTCAGGTCCACCATCAATTCGCACCCTCCAATATACATAGACCATAAACGGTTTTGCAACCTAATTATGGGTGTTATAAAGTACTACATAACTCGTTTTCACGGATACCTATGGCTGGCTAGAGAGAATAGCAAGCCGGAGGTATAGTGCTTGAGATACTCATGGGACCCGACGAAAGAAGGGAGAATCTGTTGCGTCGTAAGCTGTCCAACCCCACAAGCACTATGTCTTTGTTTCCCTTCTCCCAGTTGGAGATGCATTTTTGTCACTCCGTCCATGTTCCTGCAGCACATCGATCAAAATATGCCCTTGGAGACTTCGAATCGTCACTATTACAGTGATGGTTTCAAAAAATAGAATTTTACGTGTAACTTATGTTCTGGCTGCTATTTTGGGTCAGTGACTCATATTATTCTTGCAAAGCACAAGAACTTGCCCAAGGATTTCCACACCATATAAAGGACACTAGCATCGCACCCAGCCTTATTCCTTTTCCCATTTTCTACGAGCCATCTACGAGCCACTCCTAAAGACTTCATCCAACAATCCATTCGGATCAATATACGGGTACCATTTGTTTCTTTATATTCATTTCAATTCACAACCATGCATATGATCGCTGGAACCATTGCGGTAGCATTACTAGTTGCTTCCGCAGCCGCGGCCCCTGTGGATCAGTATGTATATTAAACAGTTCGGAGTTTTAAAATTGAATTTCACGTACTATACTTACAATTATAGGTTGTCCGTAGACAAGTTATCACCAAAGACTGAGGTTGAGAAGGCTACATACTGGGATCTCTTAGGCAAAAGGATCATTGCAGAGTTGGATCTTATGGTCCCTCGAGGTGTACCTGTGATGGCTAGCCATGGTAAAGATGATGATAACGACAAGGATGACGACGAGTATGATGATGATGACGACGATGGCCATCACCATGGCGACGATGACCATGACGACCATGATCACTGGAAAGAAGTGAAGACTCGAGGCCACAAAGACCATGACGATGGCCATGACGGTGATCATGATGGCGACCATGACCACGATGGTGACCACGATGACCATGACCACCATGGTAAGGGTATGAATGCCAGAGGCCACAGAGACCATGACGACCACGATGGTCACGATGATGACCATGACCATGACCATCACCATCACCACAATAAGAGTGTCAAAGCTAGAGGCCATGGAGGACACTGGGACGATGATGATGACCATGATGATGATGATCATGACGGTCACGACGACGACGATGATCACCATCATCATAGGGGCATCAAATCTAGAGGCCACAAAGATCATGACCATGATGATGATGACCACGACGACCACGATGATGATCATCATGATGATGACCACCATAGAAAGAGATGCCTCAAGTGTAGAGGTTATGGAGACCATCACGATGACCACGATGACCACAATGATGATGATGATGATGATGATGATAATGATGATGACCACCATGACCGAAAATAAGGGAATCAATTCATCGCAGAAGCCCTTGAGCATAAACAGCTCAACTCTAAATCTTCCGAATTACCGCACTGTTGATATAGCAGGCCTAAAATTTCCAGCATGGTATCACAAACATCAAGCTAGCCAAGTTCAACCCATATTATCGAGGCATGGACATTGAGGTTTTTCTCATAAAACTACTGACTTCTCGCCTGCCCCAGTGAGCAAATGTTAACTGTTCAAGGCTTTTAATCTTCTATTTCTGGTTACTTGTGATGAAGGAGCGAATTTTTGACATTTGACATTCATAAACAAGCTATCATCCATTCTTTAGCTCCTAGCTGGTAAATAGCTAAAA
>NW_003315173.1:0-10349 GCF_000151505.1 Trichophyton verrucosum HKI 0517 | reverse complement strand
AAAAAAAAAAAAAAAAAAAAGGACCAGTTTGTAAATAAGGTCGGCTGAGAATTTAATAGCCTGACCTAACCCAGTGAATCATCTAGGAGGAACGCCGCCCTGTGTTCTCGGGTTGTTGACCATCGCCCACATTAAGGTTCAACATACGCCGTAAGTCATCTTCCATTCGTTTGGTTTCCGCAGAGTCCAGTTTTGGCGCAGGGCAGTTCCTCGCAGGAGGCGTAGAAGAGTTTGGTTGCATTGTCCGGTTCGGCGTCGGAGAAGTAAGAGCGCCTCCAGCTGCCCCATTGTAGCTTGCATGAGCTGGAGGAGCACTGCTAAGTCCAAACTGTGCATATCTCGAGAAGGACTGTTGACGAGGCGGAGTAACCGGGCTGGTTGGAGACACCATACTTCGCAGCCCGGAAGAGGGTGCGGGTGAACGATGGGTTTGGGCACACAAGGATGCCAGGTATTGTTGTGGAATAGTGCTCTCCGGACCGCTAAATTCGTTGCGGGTTCCTAAAGGTTTACCAGAATGGGCAAAAGGTACTGGCGAAGCGGGGCCAGAAGCATAACGAGTGGGTTGCTGGTACATAGAGTAGTCCCCAGACATTCTGAAATTGTTTTGATTATTATTACTGCCATTGTTGCTGGGGCCGTTTGAGGGGTCCGTGAGCCTCGGAGATGCTGAGGCTGCGCGCTGTGGTGGAGGGTTAAGAAGTAAATTTTTGAGAGCTTCGCTTTTGAGTTTGTTGGTATCAGTAGTGCTGTTTTCTCGTGTTGTGCCAGGAAGACCTCCTTGTTTCCCCGGGCTAGTTGCACGCAAAGCATTCATCCGATCTTTGAAAAAGGTTGCAAATGAGGGGCCAATCGGTGACATTCGGGTATCTGAGCCTTCTAATTCTAAAGGAAACACACCACCACTGATCTGTCTTTCGCCTTGCTGTGGGCGTACCTCGTTTCTCGGAGGTGTAGATCCATTGAAAGGGCCAGAATCCTCAAGCTCGCTCACAGGGTTGGCGGCTCTTGCTTGGCGTGCGGCCTTGAAAAGAAAATCGAGAGGGGAAGCTGTACCGGCTTCCTGTTGGGTTTGCTGGGGGGCATTATTCGCCTTTGTAGGCGTACTGTCTCCCGGATCGGTGTCTGGTGACTCATCCTGGAGCTCATCTGAAGTTCGACCGTCAGTTTCCGGCACTGACTTTGAAAAGAACGATGGTATTGGGAGCGCCGATGGCGCAGGAGAGGCATGGAAGGTTGGTCCGGCGTATAGAGGGCTATCTTTGATAGAAGACTGTGAGGAGGTATGACGGTGACCGTGGCCAAGGCTCGCAGTTCGAGCTGGAGCCGGCGAATTCTTGTGGTGATTATCTCTATTTTTCTTTGCTGACCGGCCATTCTTCGCCTTCGTCGCACTGTCAGACGCACGGTTCCCCGAGTCGCTGGCAACATTCGAGTCTCGGTTTGCTGCTGGTGTGGTGTTCGTCTTATCAGGCTGACGTGAGGGGTCGGCAGCACCGGATTTCGACGACGGAGTGCGTTTCTGGTAACGCCGGCCATTTCGAGGCGCCTTGGGCGTAGTAGGAGCCGGACTTGACATCTCGTGTCGCCTCAGACCGTTGTAGGTGGCTTAATAAATAGGCAGCCGTAGATATAAGAATAATAAGGAAAAGAACCAAAGGAAACGAAACCAAGAGCTAGGAAGAACGCTCCAAGAAGAGGCGAAAAAATAAAAAGGCTTGCACGCAACAAAACAGGTCTATTGCGCTAAGGTATTCACTGAGTAGATGAGCGAGACAACGATGGCGACCGTGGTGGTATGAAAGCTGCGTGGAAGCGGGTTCAGCTGGCCGCCGGAAACGGAGTGTATGGCTGGGGGTGTCGGCTGTTTATATCTGTGAGAAGCGCAAACGAAGACAAGGGCGGTCCCCCTAACATATTCATAACTTATCGGGCGGCAAGACCAGAGTACGCTGTGTGTTTCACGTTGGCGGCGGGAAGAGGCGCGATGGGGGCTGTTTTTGTGTCTTGTAGAGGCGTGTGGAGGTCTGCAGGGCCGTCTTCGTTGCTTGTTCGTCGATGTTCAAGGTCGAAAAAGGCGAACTGCGCAAAAAAGCTCCGCCTGGTTGGTTGTCTGGGGGGGGGCCTGAGCTTGGGGTCATGTGACCTTAGCGGGAAATCTTATCTCCGCTGCTTCTCCCGCCCGCCCGCACAAGGTAGGTAGTTTAAGGTCCATAGGTCAGGTAGGTAGGCTGCCTCGCAGTGTTTACCCTCCATCTGACATCTGGACGACGAAGCCGTTGACGGAGAAGCCAGGTGGTGACAGCGTCGAGTGCTGTGTTTCAAGCTGGGTGGCATTGCAAACAAGACTGGGATATCCTACACAGGCTGCGTTCACAGAGGTACGACCCATCCCGCTGCTGGCTGTTAGATAAGCGCTTGTTAACTCATGGAAGGCAACAGCCGCTGCTCCTTAGCGTCAACGTCGAACCTCCCAGCACATAGAGTATAGGGAGTCTACTTCAAGTGACCACACGAGATAACTCCTTCCTTCACTTGTACAAAGTCGATGATAGTTTGTCCTGCACAAAACCATGGCAGATGTTGAAATGACGGATGCTGCTGGAGATGCCAGCAAGGGGAAAGCTGTAGCTAAGACCGCAAAGGCTGATGCAGCTGGGGAGGGTAAGAAGAGATTTGAGGTCAAAAAGGTGCGTGGTTCCGGATGGAATTTCCGTCGGAGTCATTCGCGTCTGTCACTACTGGAGTGAAAGTCCTTCTCCCGCTGATTTTGATACTGGGATACTTTAGTGGAATGCTGTTGCTCTGTGGGCATGGGATATTATCGTTGATAACTGTGCTATTTGCCGAAACCACATCATGGACCTGTGTTAGTTATCATGAAGCTGCTATGCATGTCCTCTCACATCCGACAGTTTCTCTAACGATGCTATAGGTATTGAATGCCAGGCCAACCAGGGCTCATCCACCACAGAGGAGTGCACAGTTGCCTGGGGTATCTGCAATGTAAGAATACTCTGTCTCGGCGTTAGTTTCCATTAGCTAACACATTTGCCTTTTCAGCACGCGTTCCACTTCCACTGCATCTCGAGATGGCTAAGAACCAGACAAGTGTGCCCACTAGACAACAGAGATTGGGAATTCCAGAAATACGGACGGTAGATTGTCTACCGTGTTTGGTCTCTTACTTTCTTCTCTTCCCCGCTCCGCTGCCCGTCATTTTTCAACATAAATAAAGCTTTATGATATTCAAACCAAGGCCAGGGTTCCGGCGTATGTAGCTCAAGGACTGTGAAGTTATGGGATTCGAATTCAAGACCTGGCAATTCTTACAGATCCTCTCAAGAAAAGAGCTACAAGCTTTCTCTCCTGTGCTGCCTACTCCTAGATAGAAGCCGCCGGGTAGAAGGGGACTTCCTAGTACCTCTCTCCACAACACGATAGGCAGAAAAATAAACTAGTCCAGGGTGAATTTAACCATTGCGCAGCCAAAACAAAAATCCACAGCAAGAATAAGATTATATCGTCATCAACTCCCCGCTTTGTCTATAACAATTCCGTCTCTGCCGATTCCTCCAGCTCCCGTGACAAGCCATGACTCAGGATGCTGGTTATACATCGGCCATGGTGGAACAATGACCAGCATCGTTAATATGGAGCCAGCCGTCATCGTCCAGAGTGTTAGGAAGACGTCCTCGTACGCATATCCGATTAGAAATGAGACGACCTAGAAACCAAGCCCCTTGTTATTATTCTATACCCTAGCAAGAATTTCCAACTTTACAGTTCAACCCTAATATGTCAAACGTTCTGCTCGGGTATAACTCACGGCGAATATAGAAAGAAGGGCGGTTGACAGGAAGTCCGTTACTCGTTGGCCATGGAAGTCCTACCAAACATCGTTAGTTACCAAGAACAGCTAAAGAATGGCGGACTTCGAGGACAGCTCACAATTGGGCCATCGAGAGCCTCCCGGAGGGGCCCAAGAAGCTCATCCATGATTTATAATATTGTTCTTTTGTTAGCTGGTATCCTCCCAGCTGGAGCTTTGCCATGCGCAGTCAAAGCAAAGTAAGGAACAGTCTGGCAGTTCTGTTGCTGACTAATATAACAAAACAGCACTATATCACGTGATGGAGTTTAAGCTTAAATTAGTTACACCAAACATCTTCACTTCAGCACAAGCAACTACTGGGAGATTCGACACCCAATTCGCACCCAACGCACCCCGTCACATTTACTGACCCTGTACAAGGGATGGCGTGTGGAAAGTGTAGGATTTGATGCTTGTTCACAGATTTACAGATGATCTCAAATCCCACCAAGTTGACACCCTTGAAGTTCAGATGAAACACTTCAAGGTGGGCTTTGGTCTCTGATGCCGCCCGGGATTCCAATCAGTGTCGGTTATCTCAACATGCAATTATGATTGCGCCAGCTTTGCCCCCCTTATCATCATGACTGGTGTATCGACCAGGAACACCTGCTTGGCAAGTGATCAGCACGTCAAGCTTTCGGCTCTTGGTTGGGGAACAATCAAGCATCTCTGGAGCTAGGAAAAGGGATCTCCAGGCGGCTTCCGGGTGGGCCATAGGTCCGCATTTATAGCAGGACGGCAAGTCTTCGGAGTCAGGGTAGCTAGAAAGAATCTAAACGTGGTCATCATTTTGGACTCCGTTTGGTCTCCTATAATAGGAAGCTACTCGACAATATGGAGCATAATGTGCATTCATTCTCCACTCAAGAAAAGATCCTGGCAAGTTCTTCGGATTCTTCTTCTGAACTGGATTTCTTATCTACTCTACTTCACTCTTCTATTTTATGTCTGCTGTTTATGCTTTAAATACTTCGGCAAGTTGTCGTCCTAGTATCCGTCCTTGTCCACTCCGTTCTCCTGATATACCTGCAAACTATACCTTGCAAACTTACTGCGTGCTCGGATCCGTGGTCCATACCTGGTGAACAAGGGCGGAATGATGCAGAAGGCAGTTGCCAAAGCTGCAAGAATAGAAGTGGCTAGATTCGCGCCCAGCACTTCGTACATCCGTCCGGCAAATAGTGGGAAAACAGCAGAAAGTGTGGAACGCACGAGAGATAGAGCAGCGAACCCACTCGCTGAATAGCTCAGGTAGCTGTCGGCTAGATAGCCGGCTAAGACGGCGTCGAACTCATTTAATGCATAGCCGATCAGTACCAGGGATATAGCAGATACCACCCAGTGGACTCCAGGAACGCGCGGCGGAATAGTCCACGCAAACCACCAGAGACCAACCGCAAGAACCGGAGCGCCAATGGAGAATCCAACAAGCTTATGTTCTGGCTGCAGTACCTTGCCTTCCCTCTGGTATCTTGTGATCATTCTATGATCAAAGATACGGGTGAGAACTCCGCTGATCAAACCGATGCCAATCGCGAGGAAAGGAAGGGACGAGTTTGCGCTGGAGAATCCAAGGTCCTCATATATCGGGGGAAGAGCCTCTGTGAACAGATAGATGAGTGCAAAAGCTACTGCACTAATCGTGGCGACCATGAAAACAATCGGCTCTGTAAAGAATAACTTGAGGGGTCGGAAAAGAGCTATCCGAGCAAACGTCTTCATGTCTGGGGTATGGTCAGGGTTTAGAGCCTTGAGCGTGGTTATACCCGTTGACTTTTGCAATTTGGCAACCTCACGGGAAAGGAGCAGTGATGGCCTAGATTCGCGAATCCCAAACAAAAGAATGGTGATCACGGCAGTGAAAATAGCTGACACATGAAAGACCCATCGCCTAGAACGAAACAGGAGTCAGTAAGGAGGGTCATACCCGTATACTAGGCTGATCAAACCCACCAGTCCAAATGATCGATGATATAAATGCTCATGATGGGTCCAAGGATCAACCCCATGTTGGCCACCATTGCCCACATGAAGATCAGCCAGATGCGGTCTTTGGAATTGAAAATATCCTCGATGCTTCCTGCCACCACAATGGTCGGAATGGCCGATAAGAATCCGGAGAAGAAGCGGCCCACTATGACTCCAGCTACGGAGGGCACAAGCCCAACCACAACGCAAAAAAGGCTGTATAGTCCAGTGCTGACGATATACAGCTTTTTGCGTCCAAAAGACTCCGAGTATGGCGGGAATATGATCCCTCCGACTCCTTGGCCCAAGAGATACCTAGTTTTCCAAGAGAGAAGGTCTATAATTAGCGTGAAAGGCTATAAAGTGTAACGGGGAAAGGAACGGGGCTCTACTTACACCGAAACGAACAAGAAGACTGCTAGGGTACGGCTAAGTCCGTACTCATGTCGTGCGTGATCAGCAGCTGCACTCTGCAGGGTATCGTTATTAGAATCACGTCATGTTGGAGCTGTGATTAAGGATCAACTTACACCTGCTGTACTCACAGCCGTTCTACACACGAAAAAAAATACCCGTCAGTAAGCAGTTCTAATGAACACGATAGTGAGAGGGCAAAGAATGGCGTGTCGAGTGGTCATACGTGAAAAGGTCCAAAATAATGATCAAACCACTGTCATAGATCTTTCGTAACATGGACCAATTGCGTGGGTGCTTCGGGTTCGAAGCTAGCCAGCGAATATGCTCGCCATCAGGGGTATATTCAAGACCGTGTTCCTCCAGCAGAGCTTGTAGGTTATTCTCCCCTATTGTAGGAAGAATTTCGAGCTTCGTCATTGACGGCTGGGAGCTGGGTGTATCGCCGGGAGAGCTCATTTCGACGTGACCACTTTCAGGCGTTCGCTAGCAGCCTGGAAGCGCAAGACGAGGTTTGAAAGATGAATGGAAGAAGTTGTAGGTGAGCTCCTACATCTGTATTCTTTGTAGACAAGAGAAGAACGGATATAATCTCCTGACTAAACGGTTAATTGAGGATATCAATGGGGCGTACGGAGTAGAAGAGGATTTCTGATACAACTTTAGTTACCTGCACAGCTGCAGAATATTCCAAAAGCTGAAAGGTCCGCAAGACAGCTAAGTGGCCTATCGTATTATGCGGCGCAAAAGACGTAATCATGCCGAGGGTTGTTGAAGGATCCACGAACAGGGTCAAGCGAAGTAACTAACTGGACGGGCCGGTAAAGTTTTCGCTCTTCTTTTGTCGTCAGAAAGCCACATCAATGGGCATGCAAGCAATTTTTTCAAACCCATTTCCTTAAGTGATCTGCGTCGGCTTGTTATCCCCGTAGCTAGATCTACCCTCTGTCTCAGCTAGTTGTTCAGTGATGATATGGTGAGGTCCCCTTTTGCCCTTCATAAAATTAAGTCGCCGCCTTAAAAAAGTATTTTTAGGCTCATCCCTGACAAGCTCTCGCGCTCTGAACGAGTTCCTGCCCGCCTTAATTCGGTCGAGACTAGGCGATCCTTCTCAGCTTGCAGACGATCCTTGAGGGTTTCTAGAACGTCCCAGCAAAATATGTCGATACCCTGGTATAGACACATTTTTTCATGGATAGGACATGTTCAAGAAAACCCTGGAGAGAACGTGCTGGATGCAAGGGTTGATAGATATTTGGATGCATGAGAACCTCATCCTTCAAGATACATGGGTACAAAATTTGACACAAAGGCAAATGACCAAGACTGAATTTGCACTATAGCGGTGAGTATGGAGACTGGAAACTGGAGACTGGAGCCTGAAGTCTGAAGTCTGGAGTCTGGAGTCTGGAGTCTGGAGAACTTCGATCATCATCAGCGGCGTTGGCGTTATTTTTGTGGACTAGTTAAGGGGGTTTGGAGATCAGGCGAAATGGATCGACACATTTGCGTGTACCTCAACCAGCTTTCACCAGAAGGCTGAGCTGATGAAAGAGGCTCTTGGGGTATGGTAAATTTAACCTGGTTTATTGGCAGGGACTCCCTTGGGCAGGCAACAACGTCCTTCGAGAAAGCCTAATTGGCATGCAATACGCAATGCTGCAATGTAATGCATTCAACAAATGGAATCAGGGCCCCGCATGGCCCCTATTGCACTAAGCTGTCACAGCGGAGGTGTGTACGCGGAAACGGAGTTAACTCAGGTATTGAAATCGGAAAAGTGACATTCAACCTGGTCATCTGGGCCTATTCCTCCACCACGAATCGCCCTATAATGTACTTATTGACGGTACGTGAGTGCAGGGTTGACAACATGTCTATGGCGAAATGGGACGGTTTACTCATTCGGAGGATCCTGACTTATCCGGTATCTCCCGAAAGGTCAGTTGGATGGGTGGCACATCAATCAGACTTGTAAAGGGGCTTACAAGCCAGGGGCTGAACGGGTATATATATATGTATGTATGTTGCCGGACTGAAGCTGCGGGAAGAAACGAGCAGATCCAACGCACCCACATCCCTTGGTATCAAATCAACTAAGAACGCAGGCATCTGTCATTCGTCACAATGGCCACCATTGCTCTCGCCCTCGTCTGCGCTCTGTTTTATATCATCTTTGTTCTCATCTCCCGGAACGGAAGCGAGAAGAGTCTCTCCCACGAAGGTTTCTTCCAGCGTGTTACCCATCTGCTCCAGAGCATCGGTCAGCAAAAGGGACCTCAGGGTTCAAAGATATTGAAGAGGTACGACATGCATATATAGACTTATCTGGTAGAGGAAATTCAGAACACCTTACTAATAACCCCTTTTTGCCGAGTACAGGAAAGAGGTTGAAGAAACGTTTGGCCCTACGACATGGCAGAGGCAGTCGTATGATGCCTTCCAAGCCGCCGTCTGTTCAACAGACCCTGTAGCTTTCCCTTGTGTATATGCTACCAAGGGCTTCAAGGCCAAGGAACATAGATATATCTTCCTTGATTCCGAAGACATGAACAACAAGAAGAACATTGCCACCTTGGCCGCTGCACTCAAGGAATATCTTACAACGCCGCAATCGGAGCTGGGCCCCAACACAAGTCTGGTTGTTCTTTTCCCCGTCATCAACTCACAACTATCTCCTCAAGAATACCATCAGAAATACTGGGACTGTCTCCGTGCTCTGAGAAAAGTTGACACAAAGCCATGGCCATCACACATCCCGACGGACACTGATACTCCGCTGTGGAAATTTTGCTTTAATGGCGAGCCAGTGTTCAGTGCAGCCATGACGCCTTCTCACGAGAAGCGAAGATCACGATATGCACCGTGCTTTTGCATTGTCTTCCAACCTAACTTTGTCTTTGATATTCTCTTTGCCACGGATCTGAAGAAGAAAGCGGCTATCTCAAAGGTTCGAGGACTGCTGGCTGACTATGACGAAGTGCCCATTAGCCCGGAGTTGAAGAACTACGGAGATGCCACTGGTCGGGAGAGCAAGCAATACTTCATCATGGATGAGAATCAGTCATCGCCTCCATGCCCTTACACATCCCTTGATGTCTAATGAGATTTCGGGAAGCTCTGTTTCATTTTGTCGGTGCATTGGTGGCAGGCTGTAGACCTTAAGAGACCAACATATAGACGTTTCTATGGGTAACAGAAATAAAAGTCAGGGCAAGACCCCATCGTTTTATTTTTATCCCCTCTCTTTTCTATTGTTTCCCAAAAGTAATAGTGGTATGCTCCTATGTTGGTCTAACGGCTGGCTCCTAGTCGCCGAATGTCACACCACCGCGATGGTTGGGTATCAATTGCTGAAGTAGGGGAAAAAAAAAAATTATCAAGCGATTAACTTGATAGTCATGTTGTCTCAGAGCTAGTCGTGAAGATGACCCAACTCTTGAAAGGCCCAAGGGAAGTTTCTGAATAGAAGAGCGACGATTGGTAGGAGATATATCAATATAGCCATCACGGCTAATGAAAGCCACAGGTGGAGCAAACAGCAAAGAGGGAAAACCTACGCAAGGCGTCTAATTGGATTTCTGGGTTCCACGTGAGCCGTCGATATCCATGGATTGCACGGGTCCATTTTGATAGTGACTGGCTGGCCGATTCAACGATCAACTTTTTGCGTCAAACACAATAACGTAGGGAGCCGTCGAAGCTTTTCCATATGACTCGAGCATCCCGCGGGCTAGTTACGCCGCCCAACCAACAATCAATATTGTATAATTCCGAATTACGTGCCCGCATAGTCTATCTATAGTAGTTATAAAAAGTATTACTATATTAAAAATACCCCCTTTTATTTATTTTCTTTACTTTTTTTATTATAAGTAGATATATAAGGCCTCTATGGATTATTTAACTACTTTTTAAATTATTTATTTATTTTTTCTTATTATTATTTTATTTATTTTTAGAAGTTATATTAATTTTTAATATAATATTATATAACTACTAAATAATACTTTATTTTGATTTAATAATAAAATATTAAAATTAATTAATTAATTATATATATTGATTATTAACTACTTATAATCTAATA
>NW_003315172.1:0-5520 GCF_000151505.1 Trichophyton verrucosum HKI 0517 | reverse complement strand
TAGTAGAGATAATAGTAGTATTTTATATTATATCGCTTATTATAGGGGGTAAAGGAAACCTTAGAATAAGAATTTCTATTCTAAATTTTACTAGTCTAAAGTATACGACTTTATTAATTATTATTCTAATCTAAATAATTCTTTATTTAGATTAACTAAGCTACTTTTACTTAAGTATTTATTAAAAGTATTTTATCTATATTTACTATAAGCTAGACTGGTAAATAACGGAGTAAATATTAGGAAAGCTAATAAATAGATTTAAAATTTAGTAGTTGTTCTTTATTTAATAATTATGGTATATTTTTCTCTTCTAGGGCTAACTAAGTATATTAGGTATTTTACTATATATAATATTATATAAGCTGGAGATATTAAGGTATTTAAATATTAGAGTATTTATATATTAGTATATATTTTAATATTTAAAAGAATTCGAGAAAATAAGGTTAGTTATATCTAAACTAAGTTCCAGAAAAGATTATTTAAGAATATATTCTAGATATAATAGAATAAATATAGCCTAGAAGTATAATAATAGGTTTATTACTTTTAAAATTCTATTACTTCTATTCTAATATTTATAAGATTTAAAATTAATATATTATATAGGGGACGGGGTACTAGTAAGAATTATTAAGCTAACTCTTTACTAAGAGGAAACTCTATTAAGGGTATATTATAGGGTAGAGTACTACTAATATATAATAGATATACTATATTAGGAATAAGGATATCGGAAAGGTAAGCCTTAAAACTTTTACTTAACTTACTTATACTAATAAAATGGTTAGTTCCTTAATAAAATATATATTTTAGGGAAGGGAAATATTATTAAAGGAGAATAATAGAATAATATTTTCTTTTTATTTCTTAGTATTAAAATACTAAATTAAAATATCTATAGTATCTAGCTACTTATATTTATTTTATTATTTTAAGGTAGATAATTATAATATTAAGGATATTTTCTATAGGGTAATTAATTTATATATATTTCTACCTATTATATTATTCTTATAATTATAAATTTAGGTAATATATATAAATATAAAAAAGGAATTAATTAATTACTATATATTATATTTAAGAAAAACTTTATTCTACTATTAAAAATATTAATTATATAAATACTATAAAGATCGGAGTCTATTTTAATATAAATACTAAGTTTTAATTAAAGCTACCGAGGTAAAATAAAAGATATAAATAAAACTTTATAAGCTTAAGTATTAGTTAGCTTTTTCTTACTTATTAAGGAATAATTAAAATTTATAGATAAAAGAATATTATAATTTATAGTTAACGATATATAATTCTAATAATCTTATTATAGACTTTAATAGAGCTACTAATAGTTTTAAGTTACTTAGATTAGTAAGGAGTATATAGGCTTTTTAAAATACTTAGTATCTAGATATATTATTAGTTCTTCTTAGTAGCTATATACTTAGTATCTAACTTAGTACCACTATTTTAATATCTAGGCTTAATATTATTATTCTTCTTTTTAGGTTTAATATCCTTATTCTTATTTTTAAATTTAGTATCCTTACTTTTATCTTTAGATTTAGTATTATTATCCTTATTTTTAGCTTTAGTATTATTATCCTCGTTCTTAGCTTTAGTATTATTATCCTTATCTTTAGCTTTAGTATTATTATTCTCGTCTTTAGCTTTGGTATTATTATTCTCGAATTTAGTATTACTATTCTTAATATTAAATTTAGTATTACTACTGTTATTGGAATTCATATTATTCTCCTTATCTTTAGATTTAGTATTAATATTCTTTTTATTAGTAGTATAATTTTTAAATTTACTATTATCTAATATAGATATATTTTTTTAGTTTAGCTTAGAGGCCATAGTATTACTTTTATTATTTTTTATATATTTAATTTTTATACCCGAGGCTATATTTTAAAGATATTTCAGAATAAGCTTTTAGAAGTTACTATATTATTTTTTAATTAATTTTTAAAGTTTATGAAGATAAAACTTCGAAGGTATAGTACTTTTTTTTCTATTTAGTAGAGTAGATAAAAGGCCTAGATTCTTAATTCTAATTTTTATAAAACTAGATATAATAATATCTAGATAATAGTACTTAGTAGACTCTAAAATATTATTAATATTTATTAGGATACTATAGTCTATAAGCTAAATACTATAATACTGAAGTTCCATTATTTTATTAAGAAAATTAGTCTGGAATAGATTAGCTCGAGAAAATTATATAAATCTAATAATTAAAAGAACTAACCTTATTAATATATTATCTCAACTTCTCCTCTTTAATTTTTATTTATCTATATATTCGAGTTTTTAAAAGATAATACTTAATAAAGCTATATAATATAAATATATTAAAAATTTTAAAGTTAGGCTAAATATATTTATAAAAAGCTTTAATTTATAGAAATCTTAAATATTTAAAAATA
Source organism: Trichophyton verrucosum HKI 0517 (assembly GCF_000151505.1). Taxonomy (NCBI): domain Eukaryota; kingdom Fungi; phylum Ascomycota; class Eurotiomycetes; order Onygenales; family Arthrodermataceae; genus Trichophyton; species Trichophyton verrucosum. Next base: position 3,076 of record NW_003315172.1, on the reverse strand, counting down.
TTATTCTTGTATTAGAGTATAGCTAATATAATTCTACTTTATCCATTAGAGATTTAATTAAATCTCGAATTAGACTAAGAATTTTATAAATATTAGAATAAGATTATTATATACTATCTTTAGATAATATCTTATCTAATTCTTTTCTAAGTAGTATCTATTAAATTATTCTATAGTTTTATTTACGTAAGAGTTTATAATTTGGACGACGATCTTTAGTACTTATAACTAATAGAGATAATTATAAAATTAACTAATATAGTTAATTACTATAGAATACTTACTATACTTCTATCTAATAATCTTATATAGAACTTAATCCAACTAGAGAGAAGTTAGTATAATTTCTTAATCTAATAATTATAAAAATTATAGATAGTAATATTTACTATATCTTTTAGTTTCTTATTCTTATTTATCTAAATTTTCTATTCCTTAACTATATCTTATAGTTTATCTAAAAGCTACCTACTTGATATTTAGGCCTATTTCTTATAAATATCTCTAGTATTTTTAATTATATTTTTACTTTTATTAAATACTAGTTTTATCTTTTTAAACTTTATATTTTATTTACTAAACTCCTTAATAAACTCTATTTTAATATAATAAGATTACAATTAATTTTAATTAGAAATATTATTCGATATTATAATCTTCTCTATAATTTTAGTCTTTTATTAAAAGGTCTTAAGCTCTTTAGACGCGGTCTAGAGGTAGACGTACTGATTATTAGTCTACTAAATAATATAGCTTAAGAGCTTATATAAAATCTATACTATATTCTTATTAAATTTTATCTATTTATCCCTACTATATTATTAGTTTAAATTTTAATTCTCTTATTTATTAGATTAATCTTAGTTCTTACTATAGGGGATAAATAACTATATATATATGGATTAGAGATTAATATATTATAATATATTATTTATTAGAAAGGTTCCTTAGAAATTATGGATAGTAATATATATAAGATATATTTTAAATCTTAATCTTCTAAACTAATTTAGATGGATTCTAATTATTAAGATAATAAAGTGAAATAGTAAAGAGTTTATTCTAGAGAAACCTATTAGAGCTCTTATCTTCTATTAAGAAAAAAGGAGGATATAAAACTTTAGGTATTCTTAGAATAGATATCTCCTAAAGTATCTACTAATTCTATAGGGTAATTTTTCTAATATATTTATAATAGTTCTCTAGAAAGAGATACTAGTAAAATAGTACGAAGCTTCAAAATTTATTAAATTAAAATTAATATTTATTAGAATTAATATTATTAAAATACTAGTAGTTTAAGACTTATTTTATTAAATTATAAGCTAGTAATTACTTTAGCTAGATTAAAGTTAAAGTTTACTTTACTATATATAGTTTTAATAAATATATAGAAAAATTTCGCTAACTCTTTATATTATAACACTACTAGAAATCTTAAAATATTCTTAGAAGGAATACTAAAGGTAGGCTCTATCTAAAATTTAAATATCTTCTTACTACTAAAAATATTATTATATTTATAGGGAGGTATAGTTTATAGGCTCTTATATACTAAAGTAAAGAAGAAATCTTTATTATCTACTTTATTAAGTAATACTTAATTTAATTTTAATATACTTATACTTTTAGAATTAAGTAAGTTATCTTAGCATAGGTCGATACCCTAGGTATAATCTTAATAAATAATTAAATTCAATATCTATAAAATTTAGATTTAATTTACCTCTTTATTTAAAGTTTTAATATTTATTCCGTTACTCTATTTCTCTCTATCTATAGTTAGCGAGCTCTAAATATTAAGGCTATAAAGTAGAGTAGCCCTCTAATATTATTTAGTAGTAAATTTAACTAATTTAATATCCTTTAACTAGAAATCGTCTAGTATCTAATCCAAGGTTATTAACTTATCTATACTTATTAGATTTTTAATCTCTTACTTAAATCTCTTAAATATAAGATTTTTCTACTATAAGTACTTAGTTTTTACTTAGTTAACTATAAAGTAAATAAATATAGTCTATATTAAGAGGTTTATATTCTTCTTCCTAATAAGACCCTTTATATAGTATAGAATCTTAAGTAGACCAAGGTCCAACTTAAATTTTTTTTATAGTATAATAATACATATCTTATTTAATATTTAGTTAGCTCCAGTTTATTATTTTATATTTAATTATCTAATATCGACTATAAAAATACTAATATAGGTATTCTTAATTTTTTTAATGATTATATTATAGCCTATACTAATAATTAATTCTTTTTTTAATTTAGCTTTTTTTATTAAAAATTTAGTATTTTTAAAATTTATAGTAAGCTACTACTTCGCTATTATATACTATGAATCTTATAAATGATAGAATGAATTAGTATAAGTAGGATATAGGTTTAATTATTCTAATTCTATTAGTATATTATTAATATTTTATAGAAGAAGAATCTTATAAGTAGATAATTTCTAGAAAAAAATTCTTATAATAAGTTAGCTTTACTAGATTTCTAATATAAAAGGAAGTTAGTTTAACTTTAGTAAAGAGAAGTACTTAGCGGCTTTATATATTTATAAGAATAATATACTACTAATATATTATTATTCTAGTAACTAAAATTTATTATTATAATTTAGAAATATATATATTATTTATTATATATTTATTATATAAAAATAATAAAGGTATATCTTTATTATTTAGCTATTTACTAGAAGTTATAATAAACAAAGTATTAAATATACTAAATACCCTTTAATATTCTATAGCCTAAGAATAATTAAATATATACTATTCTTAAATACTCCGGAGGCTACTATTATAATAATAATGGATAATTATTTAATAAGTTACTATTTTATTATATTTTTTATTTTTATAATTATTTAAATATTACTATATTCCTCTATAATAAAGCTTCGCCTAAAAAATATCTACTATTAAATAATATATATCGAGCTAAATTAATAATATAAATATCTCTTTATATAAAGGCCTTAATAAATAATAGTAATTATAAATATAATAGAGTTTAATATTATATATTATCTAGTTTTTATACTTAGTAATATAAGTTTGGTAAG
>NW_003315171.1:0-33200 GCF_000151505.1 Trichophyton verrucosum HKI 0517 | reverse complement strand
TATAAAAATGCATGATTGCCTCCGAAAAACAAAAAGAGCCCGCTTAGATGCATTCATCCGTCCAGATAACTCCGTGCTGAGAATATAATAAGAACCGGGAAAAAAAAAAAAAAGAAGAGAAGGGAAGGGAAGGGAAGAGAGACAAGGTCTTGACCGAACCCACAAGAAGAAGAAGTTAATCACCTTCGAACTCGCTATCGCTTTCGCCAGCGGTCGATGCTCTTTCGTTCGAAGATGGCGCTTCTTCCTCTTCTCCTTCCGCGGTTTCAGACGAGGCGGGCTCGTCCACCTTTCCGCCACTGCCACCATCATCCTCAGCTACGTCTCTCGGCCTGACAGAGATGATCCTGCAGTCTTCATCATGTGTACTTGTACCTGCTTTAGAGATACCGAGAGTCACGTCCTGGAGGATTCGGCGCTTGCGGTCCCGGCCTCGTCGACGGCGGATCAAGGGAAGCTCATCATCGGGGCCATCTTCTTCTTCGTCATCGCTGCGGCCAGCAGATCGTTTGCTGGCTGTGCTGTTGCGTGAAGATGATCGGGATGATGAAGCCCGTAGCAGTGTCCGCGCGGTTGGACGGATCCCCCTGATCAGGCGTCGGCGAGGCGGCTTCGTGGGACTGACTGAAGCTGCGGTGGTGGAAGTGGAAGTGGCTGCAGAGCGAGTAGCAGCTTCGGTGGGTTCGGAGACCGGTGCACAAACGGACGCAGGGGTAGAGGCTGGTGTTGTCAGCGTGCTGCTACCACTACCACCTGCAACGAGAGAGGGAGGCTGGGAGGACGAGCAGCAGTCGTGCGTAGTAGAGGCAGACGTGGGGCCATCCCGGAGTGACTGCATGGTTCGGATGAAGTCTGCTTCAATGGCAGGCAGGATGGCCCTGAACTTCTCCTCGTCGAGGTCTACGCTTGATTCTCCCTCGAGGTCGGCTGCAAACCGTCGCAGTGCGCACCTGAGAGTGTCGTCGTCGATGTCAGGGAACGCCTCTGCGATTGCAGTGGGGTTCTGGCATGTCTCCCCTTCTCTGGTTGCAACCGTCGAATCATCCGTCGACGCAGATGCCGATCTGGATGAAGCCTCGTCCTGTCTCTCCTCGCTGGATGAGCTGCTGCCCTGGCATCCCAGGGGCCGCGAGAGCTCAGGAACCCCGTCGTGTGGCCCATCAACGCTCCGCACTGATGAATAGTGCTGGAAGTTCTATATATATACTGTTAGACTATGCCAGTGAACTAGACACACAATGTATATATATAACTATATATAATTGTTATTATATTAGGGGGGTTACTTACGTGATAGGCAATGTGCACCGGCTGGTTCTCCCTGCCTTCCAGGCTACCATGGCTGGTGAAGGGAGTGATGCCCTGGTTTGTATAGACGTAGACATCCCTCTGGTAAGCCTGGCAGAAGGCTTGGATCTCCACCGACCCGCCCCAGAACCCGGTCTCCTTCATCTGCGTGAGCAGCTTCTCGAATTTGGCCCACTGGCCCTCCGAGGTTGCTGCCCGGTCACTGTATGACTGTGATTTGGACCGGGCAGCCGCTGCTCGCCTGGGAGCTCTCCTCTCCCCTCCTACATCCGGCACAAACTGCACAAAGTATGCCGCGTTTGTGCGGATGTGCTCGACCAGCCGTTCCCGGATTTCTCCTTGCCGGCCCTGGTGACCGTAGAGCTGGTCGGAAAGGGAGTAGAAAAGGCAATTGCCTTTTTATTATATGACAGCGGTTAGCTATATCATCCCAACTACCTCTCAAGGCGATGCAGTGACACTCACCGTCTCCCGGGGTTGGTACGGCGTAGAGCCGCCGCTCCTTCAGGCACTCGATGTGCAGGTCGTCCTCCTGCAGCATCTTTGCTCCCCCAGTCTGCTTCTCGGACCCCTTGCCTCCCGGCTGTGAAGTTAATCTTGCCGGAGACATGATGGGCACGATCCTGTGGTGGGAGATGGAGTCAGCCATGATCGAAGTGGTACCGCCCGTGAGTCAATCATGGGGAAGTAGAGGCAGCAATTGAGGGCATCAGAATCCCTCAAACTGTAGAAATGCAGCAGCAGATGCACTCTCGCTGGGAGAGGCGTCTGGTACAGAGAGGTATATGCAAGGGGATCGTAGCAGGAGTGTAGTAGAGGGTGAGTATAACAATCGGCCAGAAAAGAAAAGACAATGAAGGGAGTAGAAAAAGAAAAGAAGGCTGGCCAAGAGAGGAGCTTGTGAATGGGATGAGAACGGGGCCCTTTGCCGGGGAAGCCCGCAGCTTCCGGCAAAGCAAAGAGAAAGGCGCAGGCAGAGGGTGGTGATCAGCAGCAAGACAGGCCGGATGTCTGCTTGTATACATAGATACAGCCCGTTGCTCTGTCGTCTCTCGCCTCGACTTGCGCTGAGGGAAGCTCGGAAGTTACATGGACTTAAGGAATGCCAAGAGGGAAGTGCTTAGGTAAGACGGATAAGGGATGTCATGTGATGCTGCAGAGCCCCATGGAGCAGGCGCTAGGCTTCTTTGGGACAGACTCACCAAACGACGACAACAACGTTTGATATCAAAAGGCCAGACGGAGTGTATCTGGCGTTGGGTATACAGCACAGTGATGCGAGGATGTCGCAGGGTGTATATATGTTGTTTGATTTTTCACGAGTCAGCAGGCTGTTCGTGAGGTGAAAGTGGAATGAGAGCGCTACACACCACTGTGAGGATGAGGTAATGCTGTGTTGAGGACAGCTCGATAGTATGATACTATTCGTCTAGTATGATACCATGATATGAAGAAGTGAAGTTTTGATGAGAGAGAAGAGGAAGAAGAGGAAGAAGAGGAAGAAGAGGAAGAAGGCCAGGAAGTGAAATATTTATACCCCATCTCCAAGCTGGCAAAGTCGCTCTTTCCTACAGCGAGTCAATGACGCTATTGAGTTCCCAAGGGAAGCAGTGACCGACGTCAACAAGAGATATCCAGTATTAAGTTTGTGTTTGTATGGCGCTGGAAATATTCGTGCAAAACAAGCTCAAACGCTGACGTCGTTGACTTTTTTCCTTTGCGACGAGATACCCCTAGCTTACCGCAAACCATCCGAGTCACGAAAATTTGACCAGGGTCAATGACGTCTATCAATAACATTACACACTACAGCTCCTCCCGGATAATTCTACAACAGGCCGATACTCCAGGATAGTACTGTATACTCTTTTATACGTTTCGATCCAAGTCGCAGTTTATATCATTACAGAGATTAAAATATTATATATATTGTAGGGATGTGTATACGTAGAGGGTATCTTCTCAGCTATTTACCTGCGCCGTGCTTATCCAAAAGTGCTCCAATCTCCCTATCCTGTAAAATCTCATCATGCTCCTTCCTCAGTAGTTTCGGTACATTCTGCTCAAAGTAAAAAGCCCAAGTACTCTGCGCATTCAGTTCGGTGTTATCACGACTAGATTTGAGCCCGACATGCTGCAGCTGTTGCGGAATAAGAGCATATCTCGTTAGTTTGCTTTCTTCCGCATACTCTTCTATCATGGTATCCGTCTGTCCATGGCCTCTCTTTTGAAGATAGGCTACAAGGCCATCGACCTGGTCCCGGGGGAACACCATTCCCTGCGTACAACATCCGTATGGAGCTATCTCCGCAACTCCGTGGAGAGGGAATAACGAGTATTTTCCGATCATATACACAAGGGCAATAAAGGCCGGGACACAGATCACGCTTATTGCCAGAGTGGTAGGGAAGTCGATCAGGGAACGATAGGAGCGTAGTCGGCGGACGACGGTCAGACAGGAGAAAGTGAATAGCATGACAGTTGCAAAGACAAGAGGCATGTTCCTATAGGCAAAGTCAGACGACTCCCACCCCAGAGCTGTTTCTGTGTAGAAGAGGCGAAGGTATATCCAAGGTCGTTTGTTCGACGGCATTCGCTTGATGTCGGCTAATGCTCTTAGCGACTTTGCCATCCAGCCCTCCGCGATGATGATGTCGTCCTCAAATACCACGGTGTACGGGGCGTTGGATTTCTTGCAGGAATTCAAGGCGTATACATAATCGCTAGCTGGTCAGCACCTTCCCGTACAAAACAGAACAAAACAAAACTCACAACACTCCTTTTTCATAAAAATTCCTTTCCTTTTCCAGTTTCTTGAGATGTTCCAACTGACTCGCAGTGACATTGTAGGTCTCTGCGACATCCGCGAGCCGGTCAACCCATATTTGGCCCCAACTCGGATGTCTCTTCGGGTCCGTATCGGCGAAGAGGATGTGAAGGTGAAGGGCTCGTCTTTCTCGTGGATCAAGTCCTACGAGAAGAGATCCAATAGACGGGTCGAAATAGTCATCTGCCTCTCTCCGGACAGTCACAAACGCAACACAGAACAGAGGATCCGTGCCGCCTTTGATGGAAGCAGGCGGCTCTGCACGCGCATTATTCCTAGTAATGAAGTGGTGTGCCTCTCGCTCTCGACTCAGACTATACCCCAAATCATATACACCAGCTCGGTCGTTGAAAAAGGCGGAGTGAGGGTCCCGCCAGAACTGATATCGACAGTACTGGAATATCACCAACCAGATAAGTGCGGCGGCCAGCAGTGTTTTGACAGCCGTCAGCTTAAGTAGTTGGAAGGCAGAGTGCATCGATTCAATGCTTTTCCCCATCTCTGCATTTTATAGAAATCGAAGAAAAAAGACAGCCGAGTGATGGCAAGATAGGGAATTGCTGTGTTAACGCAGCAAATTTCGATGACAGCAAATATTTCTCTGGCATCCTTCTTGATTACTTACCCGAAACCACTCGCCATAACACAAGGATCCCCTGCGGCGTCACAGACTATTGGTCAGATGTTGCTCTAGATTATACTTCACATTTGGACAACGGGGGCTAATGCATGCCGTAACAAAATACGGAAGATATTGATAGGATGCAGCTAGGCTGTGAACCATGGGAAGTATCTGTGTCTGGTTCGTGTAGAAGACCATTTCTCTGATTTGATTGCTGGAATTCATGCTTAAGACTGTACTCCGTCCTCAACCAGGCCTTGCGGAGTAATCCAACAACTAACCAACAAGTTAGCTATGATGTATTAACATTATAATTATTATATCATTTGTTAAGTTACCTGTTATTAGAATGTCTCAAAGAGCTCGCGAAATGCTCTGTAACTACGTAGTACATCGGACCGGCACCCACAAAGGTATTAAGCCGGTATAACCACCACATGAGGGATAACCTGTATATCCGCCTGTGGTGTGAACGATTGGATTGTCGGTAAAAGAAAAAAAAGAAAAAGAAGAAAAAAGAAAAAGAAAATCCGCTGGCGCCTTTGGGAAGACATAACTAAAACCCTCCCTGGCGTTTATTGAGTTCGTTAGTTAACTACTATAGGGGAAAATTGAGTTTTTTCGGAACGCCAAATCTATTATTCTAATATAAGTGGAGCTCTAACTTACTATATAATAGTGCCTATACTATAAATATATTAAGAATATTCGCTAGCTTAGTATATTACTCTACTATATATATATTAATTAAAAAAAATATTTTAATTATTAGAATATACTTTATTTTAAAAATTTATCTACTATATTTATTATTTATTTATTACTCTAATACTAACTATAAATTAGAATCTACTATTATACTACTCTAGTACTAATATTATACTACTCTAATATTAACTATAAATTAGAATTTATTATTATATTATTTTAGTATATTAATTATAAATTAGAACCTAATATAGATCTAGAAAATTATCTTTATTATTTATTATCTAAGTCTCTTTTATAGTATTTAATTTTTCTAATTTTAAGTCTTCTATAATTTTAAAATTAAAAAATTTATTTATTTTATTTAATTAGTTAATTTAATAAGTATATTTTATCTAAATATATTTGGATACTATAATATCTCTATATAAAAATTCTATTAATAAAAATTATAAATATTCTAGAGTATAAAATTTAGTAGTAGCTTTAATAGTAAATTTAGTAGTAGTTTTAGTAGTAGCTTAAGTAGTAGCTTAAGTAGTAACTTAAGCTATAGCTTAAGTAGTAATTACTTAAGTAGTAGTTTTTTTATTTAGGCTAAAATTATTACTATTAAAATAAGTCCTCTTCTAAAAGCTTTAGATTAGTATTATATAAAATATTATTAGAGAAGATATTATTTTACTTTTCCTTACTTATTATAAGATAATTCTATATCTAAAATAGAGGTCTAATTACTAAAGATTTAATTAAGAAATCTCTTATTTTTAATTATATTAAATATTTTAAAATTATATTAATTATATAAATTTAAAATTATTAGAGTTAAGTATAAAGTTAAAATTAGAGTTAAAATAATTAAAGTATAAAATATAGTTAAAGCTTAATTATTAATAGTAGAATAATTTATAGAATTTAGAAGCTTCTATTAAAGTATATTTTTAATTTTCTATTATATATTAATATAAATATAGATACTAATAAATATCTAAGTTACTTATTTTAAGCTCTAAAATAATATTTATAATCTTTTTATAATTCTTCTTTATAAGCTCCTTTATTTTCTATAATATTTAAAGAACCTCTTTATTAGTAGAGGTAGAAGAAGTAAAAATAGTATTTATAGTTTTTAGAGTTACTTACTTTAGAGATATCTAATTTAGATTCTTTTTTAAAAAATTTTCTAATTCTATATTTATTTTATTTATAGTTTGTACTAAAACTTTCTACTTTTTTTCTTTTATAGTTAAATTTTTAGTTTTTAGGTATATATTTAACTCCTTAAATAGTTTTAATTTATTATACTTAAAGCCTTTTAGAAATAGAATATAGAATTTCTTATTTTTAATATAAGACCAATAAGCTTTATTCCTAATTAAAAGCTTATTATAAGCTACTTTAAGAGTTAAAATAACTATAAATATTAAATATTTTTAATATATTAATTTATATACTTCTACTACCTCTATAGTAGTATTAATTTTAAAATTAATTTTAACTTTAGTATTAGTTTTAACTTTAACTTTATTAGGTTATATTATTTTCTTTTTATAAAAAGCTATAATATTAGTTCTAATTTAGTATTTAGTTAGTTCTTATTGAATATTATTAAAGGTAAGAATTATTTACTTATTAATATCTTATAAGATATAAATAATTATTGGAAGAAGGAAAAAGTATCTATTATAGATAAGCTTATTATATAAAGAGAAAGATATATTTATTTTAATATTTTAACTAAAAATATTAAATATAATAGTTTACTTTAGTTATTACTCTAGTAATTATTAACTTCTTTAATTATTTAGAAATTATAATAAATTTTAACTTCTACTTATTATTTTAATATATAACTACTATTAGTATTTTATAATTAGTCTTTTAAAGATACTCTTCTCTCTCTATAAATTTAAATTTATTTATACTGTTATATTTTTTAAAATTAGTAAGTATATTCTAGAAATTAATAATATTTTTCTATACTTTATTAATTTTATATATTTTATTAAAATACTTAATTAAATTTAAATATAATTTTACTTTTACTATAAGATTTATATATATATCTATAATTTTTTAGTAATTTAATATCTATAATTATATTTAATTACCTATTATAGAGATACTACTTTCTTTTCTCTAAAGATTTATTATAATTAATAATTAGTACTATCTAGTAAAAAATTATAAAAAATTTCTCTAGAGTAAACTACTAAGAGAATTAATTAAATAGAGTAGAAGTATTAGAGTATAAATATATATTTATCATTATATTTTATTTTTAATTTAATTTTTTCTTTAGTATAATATACTTCTATATTATATATTAGTTATTAATATTAAATTTCATAAATTATATATTGTAACTTACCTTTATTTTTATTAATATTTTATATTTTTATTCTTTTATTATTTTTAAAAAAGTAGTTCTAATAGAATTAAATCTATAGTTATTTATATCTATATATAATTTCTATATTAGATTATTAATTTTATTCTTCTAGAAGCTTAATAAGTAAAGTTATCTAATTTTTTAATAGAGTTTTAAATTTATTAACCTCTTATTCTAATTAAATATTATTATTTTATTAGTATTTACTCGACTTTTATACTTCTAATATTTATAATTTATAATATTATTAAAATATATTTATACTTTTATAATACTAGTATTAGAGCTTTTTCTAGCTATTTTTTATAATTTATAGCTTACTAGATAATATATTTAGAGTATATTAAACTAATAAGTTAATAATATATAGTTTAAATAAAAGAAGAAATAGTTAAATAATATTAAATTAATATATTTTATTATTTACTTTTATCTACCTAATTAAAGTATATTTTACTAACTATATAATATTAGATTCTAGTTTTAACTATTATTATTATTATTATTATTATATATTATTAAATCTAGCTCTAATATATCTAATAATTATAAGATTTTTTCTATTATATAGAAGGTATATAGAGTATTTAATGAGCTAAATATAAAAATATTATATAAAGAATATAATAATAATATTAGAAATAAAGTAACTAGTAAATTTTTTAAATTTATTTCCCCCCTAATAAAGCTAGTTACTAATAGATATATAGAAAGTAAATAATTTTAAAACTTTAAGTAGAGAGTTAAAACTTAGAGAATAAAGTAGTTAAAATATTAATAAAAAGCTTAAGCTTAGAGAATAAGTTATTAAAGCTATAGATAAAGAATCTAAATTAAAAAAAGAGTAATTTTATTAGTTTCTATAGGTAGTTATTTATAAAAATAAGTTTATTATTATATAATATAAGGTTATATTTAAAATATTATAAAATAAATGATTTAATTCTTTAGAATCTAGTAAGTTTATAAAGTTATCTATAAAGCTACTTATAGATTTATTTATAAAGTTACCTATAGAGCTATCTATAGAATATAATAATAATAATAGTAATCTAGTAGAGTATATTTCATAGACTACTACTAATACTCTAATAAGTATATTTATACTAGTATTAAAGCTATAGATAGAATACTCTAATATATCTAGAAAAAAATATTAATTATTATTTAAAATACTCTAATTTTTATATAATATAAGCCCTATATAAAAATTTTCTAAGTTACTTAATACTTTAAAGTAATATTTAAAATTTTAATTTTTAATTATACCTCTTTATTAAATAAATATACTAATTATATTACCTCTATAACTTCTAATACTTTAATTTATAAATAAAAATTTTATAAATATAACCATAAAGAAGATTTATTTTTAAAATTTAATAAAGGTAGTTACTAATCTAATAAAGTTTCTAATATTCTATAGGTAGCTTTATATTAGAATAATTAAACTTATTAATAAATTTACTAAGTTTTAGTATTTTTATACTTAAGATAAATTAATTAAATACTACTCTAGTAATTTTACTTATAATAAATAGAATAAATTAATCTTCCCCTCTAATATTATTCTATATATTTATAGTAGAACTAAATACTTTTATTAAGATAATTTTAATAATTATATTAAATATAAAATTTTTATTAGTAAAAATATAAAAATAGAGACTCTTTATTATAAAGAAGCTATTATTAAAATATAAAATATACTTTAATATTATATTAATAATTATAGTGATAGACTAGTAAAATTTAATTTATTATTCTATTAAAATAAAATTTTATTATTAGAAAATAAGAAGTAAATATATATTTTAATAATTAAAATACTTTTATAAGTCATTATTTATACTAATATTATATTTAAAATAAGTTCTAGAATCTACTAATAAGTACTAAATTATAATATAGATAATTTTGGATATTTTCTCTATTAAGTAATTTTAATAAGTTCTAGTATTATTAAAGAAAAATTTTACTATTAAATATTTTTACCTTATAGTAAGCTAGAACTTTTAATATATAGTTAAAAATAACTTACTTATATATTCTACTTTAATAGCCTAGTTATTTTACTACTATTTCTTTTATTTATTAATAGCTTTAGTTTATATAGAAATATATACAGAACTTTTATAAATATATACTTAATATCTATAGTTAGTAATATTAATTAAAATAAATATTTAAATATTTTTATTTTAATATTTAGGCTATATAATACTAATTTTAATAATATTATTAAAGTTTTTTCTACTAATATACTTAAGCTAAATAATAAAAGAATTATTATTTAAATTAGTAGAGAGATTATTTAAATTATTATATTCTATATAATATTTTTAAATAATATATTATATTAGAATAATAATATAGAAATTAAAAGGCTAATTAGATAATATTTATACTATTTTTATATAATTAATAAAAGTAATAAGTCTAATTTTGATTATAATATTTTAAAAAATAATAAATATTATTATTAAAATATTTTTCTCTAATAGATAATTAATAAGACTACTTCTATTATAAGAAAAATTACTCTACTTAAAAGGTATAAATTCATAAAGTATACTTTTACCCTTCTAAAAATTTATTCTGGTCTTAATTTATAGATATTTTTCCCCTCTAATCTATATTATAGTAAGTATATAAATATATTAAAAATAGCTTATTACCTACTTATATTTATAATTCTTACTTTAAATAATTAAGAGTAGTACCTTTAAATACCATAGAAGTTCCTTTTTTTAAAAGATTAGAGTTATTTATAATCTCTAATTATTTATTTAAAATCTTACTAGCTTTAAGAGTATATAAGAGCTTTTATATTAATTTTATTTATTCTCTACCATTATAGTAAAGAAATATAAATTTAATTTATTATTTAATATACTTTTTTAGTAATATTTATTTTATAAAATCATAATAGAATTAATATACTAGTTAAAGTATTTATTATAATTATAAGAAGTAATTTTATTTTTATAACTAGCCTTCTAATTATGTATAATTAGAAGAAGGTCTAGTTTATTATAAAAATAGCTTACTAACCATTATAGTAACTAATAAATATAGTTATATCCACTATTAATACTTATAGGTTCTATATAGTATTATAGAGTTATAGCTATAGAATAAGTAAAGTACTTTTATTAGTAGTATTTACTCTAGAAGTAGTAGAGCTAGTAGAAAACTAGTAAGTAGAGTAGACTAAGCTTAACTTAGTATATAGAATTAAAATTATCTAAACTATAAAAAATAGGCTAAATATATATATTAGTCTACATTACTTTAACTAGATTAAAGAATATATATTAGTAAATAATTATAATATTCTCTCTAGTAAAAATAAGTACTATAATTATAAATTACTTATTTACTATACTAACTATAAAAATATTAAAAAGTTTCTACTATAGTAAGAAAATTATTAGAAAATAATTAAATTAAGTATTTATAATATATTTTTAGAAGAGAAGCTAAAATTAATAGAGATATTCTAAGTACTATATATAAAGTACTTAAGTATATTTAATAATTTTCTTTACTTTAATATAGTACTTCTTAATAATAATTCAGTAGAGGCTCTTTTAACTTATAAATTTTTAAATATTTAGTTTATATTACTCTTCTATTAAATAACGAAATAATTCAATATATCTTTACTAAAACCTATAACTATTAGTAATATATATTTATTTATTAAAATATTATATAAAGTATATAAAATTAACTAATTTAAGCTCTCTATTTTAGAATTTAAGTTTTAGCTAATTTAATTTTATTGGAAGGTAAGTTTTATCTTTAATAATTAAAATTAGAGAATAATAATTATATAAAAAGATATTATTCTATATTAGAATAACTAATTAGATTAGATTTAAGTTATTTTTATCTATATACTCTATAATATTTATTAAGTCTTCTTATATATTATTAATACTTATAAAATTAAGAGGGACCCTCTACTTTTATTATTAATATTATATATTAACTCTAAACTATATACTATTATTAATTTATTAGTAGTTAAATTAAGCTAATATATTATTTCTATTAATATTAATAATAGTAATAATATTTTATAGCTCTAATAGGCTACTAGAGCCTTTAATTTTATTTAATACTAATAGAATATTTTATTTTTATAGTAGAATATAGTACTCTAATAAGCTCTAATATAGAATCTCTAGTACTAAATTAAGATAATACTATATTAATATATAGTACTATAAAATACTAATATATTATGGTACTAACTTATATTAATTCTAAATAGTACTAATTTATTATAATACTAAATATTTTTAGTATTAAAAAGTTATCTATATATAAACTAATAGAAATATATATATTTAATTAAAATATTTTAGAATATCTCTAGTATTTCTATAGTTTCTTAATAAATTAGTACTTTTTTAAATTATAGTTTTGGAATAATTTTTCTACCATTCCGAAAAACCCCCAGACGGCCCTATGGTAGTTACCAGGTACAGAGTACGGAGGAGTAAAACTCCATTAACTAACTTCTTCGGCCGAAAGGCAAACAGAAGCGCCGGGCGACCAGAGCCACCGACAGATGGGGAACCTCTTGTTCGATGACACAACACCTATCGTGATGGTTCATTCTACGGGCCCCATCCGAACGTCATTCGGCAGGAACAAGGGAGGTAGTGATGGGAAATGGACAAATGGTATCAACTTATGGATAAGCATGGCCAGGAAGTCCGGATCCTGTGAGCAGAACCAATTCAGGTAGTCTTCAATTGACCATGACCAAAGGACAAGGTACGGAAACAGCGGATAAACTGGGGATGGCAATTATCAAATCAAGAGCGTGAAATACTGATTTTGGGTTTGGAGGTGGAAGAGCCTACGATATCATTCCAACACCCGAGAAGATACCTTGTTCCCCGGAATTGGAAGCACCACTACACCCTCTGGAGGCATTCTCAAGCGGAGACCGGCGTACTGTTTATTAACCATGCTCCGGACCCCTTGTTGCCTGGCATCGACTGACGCATGGAGCAAATGTCGTATTTCCACATACTCGGGAGGCTAGACTGTTCGAATGCCAACATTACGAGGAAGCAAGGAACAGTCAAATGTCTAGTGTGTCCCCAGCACTTTATTACCCCCAGGGGCTTTCCCAAATATTGTTGTTATGCACCTGTGTGAAGGCATGACATCAATGCTTTTTATGGAACATTTGTTGGTGGCTGCTGGGTCTTGGTAGTATGGAGGCATAGTGGACCGACCATTCAGACATTGAGCGCCTCTGAAATACCCTGGTACAGCAATATGTTGAGCCGGAAGGACGCTACCTAGGTACTAATGTACGCTGGGCCGACTACACTTCGATACGCAAATAACGCCAAGTATTGGAGGTTTCCTTTCTGGCTGCTTATACCTGAGCCTGGCTGCAGAAGACTCCACTTCGGGTATGAAATCTCGTCTAGTATACCATGCAAATGGAGATAGATCCTTGCGGAATTTACTGAACTATATGGAGTAGAGAAATCCAAGTTTGGATTTCGCTTCTCGCAATAAGGAATCTACAAGGATAAATAATGATGTAGAGTATAGGAGGGCATATACCATAGTTAACAAGCCCTTACTTGCTGCCCTATTGATATGCTTCCTAGCATATAGCGGCTCTTTGAAGCGGATGAATACAGGCTATGAATTATACTAACATAAAGGCACTTCGGCCGCAAAGGCGATAACCATCTTCTTGTCAGCATGATGGATCAATAAATAACAATTATATCTCTTCCTAGCTGCACTTGGATATACCCCCTTGCTACCGGAGATGCAGGTTCTTGTTCCTAAACATTACTATATGCAGTCCAACTCTTCCAGTATCCATGAGCGTTATGGTTGGTGATTGTCATCCCACGATGGCAGGGGCATTGGTCTCGTTTTCCCCTATACCCTGTATCAAAACAATCCTCCCATGACTCCCCGTTCGAATATTCAAGGTACCTCTCGGAAGAGGCAATTGGATTCACCAACTCGGCACTTGAGGATGGGAAATACAGAAAGTATAGGAGATAACACATCATGTCCATAGGTATAAATACTGAATGCTTTTCCCTTCCTTTTTCCTGACTCTCACACCCAGACACTCCATCAAAACTCCTCTCTCACTCAATCTAAAGTCCCTCGAACCTTTTAGCCTCGCCTTCGCCTACCTCCCTTTCAAAATGAGAACCTCTATTCTCTTCTCTATTGCTGCTAGCCTTCTAGGGGCAAGTGTATGTATTCCCCAATATTTAGCACAAGATATATGGCTGTGATCACTCATGCAAGATAGGCACAAGCCGTGGAAGCTCCTATTAAGGGGTACGGAGTTGAACCCTTTTCCTGGGAGGTCAAGGCTACCGCTAATGGGCCTCCCCTGACCCTGAACGGTACTGTCGAGGAGGTCCATTCCCAGCTCCTCAAGATCAACCCCAACTATGATATCGAAATGGCCACCTCTGGGCGCAAAAGGGAGCACGCCAGAGATATTCACGGGCTATTTAAGCGTGACAACGTTATCTGCGGCAGACAGCGGGAATGCTCCCGTAAACGCATCGAGGAAGGCATTGCCTACCTCTATCGTGTACCAGGTCGCCCTACAAACGGCCCCGGACCTGGAAACTGCGGCAGAGTCAGCTGCTCCTATGACTCTGCTATTTGGTGGTGCAACGACGTAAGTGCATATGTCTATAACATGACCTCTTTATGTTGTATACTCATGGAAATTTAGAATACGTTTACAAAGGTTCTCCCTGGGTTCTACAACGTCGCCGAGGGTGCCCAGTTGATTCTCAACACTTGCAACCCTGGTGGCTCATATGTTTCCGGTCAAGACTTCCATGATGACAAGTGGAACGTTATTGTGCAGTATACCCAGTGCTAAATTGGGCGAATATTACAGCGTTGATTTATTGTCTATTTCATCCCAAATGGGAAGTTAGTCTTCATGTTCCTTCAACGCATGTTAGTCTCTTCAACGAATTCGGATGGAGTAAATTCACATGTATACATTTATGTACATATGTCGAATAAATTCATAGGTCTCCGGTCACATTTACTTTTAATTTTCCTAGACCTAACAAGCTAAGCAATGTTATTACTCATTAATTCCAGGCCATCAGAATTACTCTAGTTAGTTAACAGGGAATAAACAGTTAATTGGTAGCTAGGCAGATTACCTATAACTAATAACTAATACCACGCCAAGCCTTTTATCTTAACTAGGTACCTAAGTGGTTCAGAACCTGCAGGTTGTCACATCCAAATCATGATCACATTCGATGTAAAATAGAGCAATTGAGCTCCTATGTATCGACTGCAAACGTCAATGCATGATTTAACTGTCCTTTGTCAGGTTGAGATTCAGGGCTTGAATGAGACGCCTCCAAAAAAAAAATAAAAAAAAAAAAAAGGATATCTTGCTAGAGTTCTACCATCTCACCTATCGCAAAGACGGCTAGTTAATAGAACCGATGGATTCTCAAGTTACACTCAACAAACAAGGCCACACTGAAGCCAATGTCTAGCTGTGCTGATATCGGCAGTTTCCCCAAACGCGGAGAAGCGGAGCCCCGAAGTTAAGCTCTGGCCTATGACTAGCTACTTAAAACCCGGGCTTTACCTCGGGCTTGTCTGATTCTTCGTCTTCTTCGCTTGCTCGTCGTCCCTTCGTCAACCATCAAGAAGCCTTCCTCGCACGTAGCAGTATGGCGGCTAGTAACAAAATCGTTGTTATTGGGTATGTTGGTGCCGGGGTTGAAATGTTACTCTTTGTTCATTTGTTCTAACGAATGCACCTTTCGCAGGGGTGGAGTTATCGGGTTAACGACCGCCTACTTGCTCTCCAAGGATAAGTCGAACCAGGTCACTGTTGCTGCAAAGCATATGCCTGGGGACTATGACATTGAATACTGTTCTATGTGGGCTGGTGCCAACTTCCTTCCGTATGTTTAATGGTTTTCTAGATCTGAATGAAGGTTCCATTTAGTCAGGCCGTGGCATAGCCCAGGCTGCCCGGCTAGTTTGCATTCTACGTCCGGTAATTATGCTAATCGATGGTCAATTCACGCATTGGTCGTGAAATAGAACTGGTGCTGAGGGCTCTGCGCATGCCCGGTGGGAAACAAATACCTGGCCTGTTCTCGAAGACCTGGCTCAAAATCACCCGGAAGCCGGCATACATTTCCAAAGTAAGAATGTTTACAATATGCCTAAACTACTAGTTATGCTAATTCATAACTACAGAGTCGGTTGTAATAAATCGAAAGAAGGATGCAAATTTCTCTACAGGACTATGGTTCAAAGAGCTACTCCGTCCTGATCCTTGGTACAAGGACATTGTGCCTGGTGTATGAATATTCATACCCAAATATCCCATGTTTGAGTCGAAACTACGACCATAATATAGTTAGCTAACAGCCGGCTGCAAAGTTCACGCTTACTCCTGATAGTGATCTTCCAGAAGGAGTAGATAACCAAGCCGAGTTCACTTCAGTTTGCATGAATGCGCCTGTCTACCTTGCATGGTTGGTGTCACAGTGCTGCAAGAATGGGGCCGTGTTCAAGCGTGCTACTTTCAAACATATATTTGAAGCCGCCAAAGTACATTCCTCTGGCCAGAAGCCTGATCTTATCGTCAACTGTACCGGCCTTGGGTCACTGAAGCTAGGCGGAGTCGAGGATACTAAGATGTACCCTGCTCGTGGCCAGGTTGTGGTTGTGCGAAACGACCCAGGTGCCATGTATTCCTTATCTGGCTGCGATGATGGGGATGATGAAGCTTGCTACATGATGACGAGGGCCGCCGGTAAGTATTCACCTCACACTAATCAACTAGAGATTAACGGTTTTTGTAGGGGGCGGAACTATCCTAGGCGGATCCTACCAGGTAAATAGCTGGGACAGCCAGCCAGAACCCAGCCTAGCAGTACGCATCATGAGGCGATGTGTTGCCGTCTGCCCTCAACTTGTTGGCAAAGATGAAAATGGCAAGCAGAGAGGTATTGAGGGTCTTGACATCATTCGCCATGGTGTTGGCCTACGACCTCTTAGACAAGGAGGTACGAGGGTTGAAAAGGACCAGATCGATGGCATTGCCGTGGTGCATAATTACGGCCATGGTGGATTCGGATACCAGACTTCATTTGGATGCTGCGTTGAAGTTGCTGCTTTGGTGAAGGAAGTTTTGGCAGAAAAGAAGATAAAAGCTCGACTTTAGGGTATCTAAGACTTTTACCGTATAAGTGTCCGCTAACCAGGTTAAGCCCTCGATATAAATGTCTCTGACGCCGAGAATCCCATACTTAGATCGCCAGTGAGTTAAAAAGAATATGTTTTAGGGACTCGCTCTCAATTAGACAGCCAAATTTGAGTATATTTATACAAAAACCATAAGATGTATTCTGCTCCCAATCAAATGCTCATCACTCCAAGCTATCAACTCGTCATCATCCATCACCTTGTAACTAATACCCCTTTCCTAAAAAGGAAGGAGATTATAAAGCACGTGACAAGGACTACGTAATTTCTTACTAAGCTAATAACAAATGCTTGCGCCTTGATGCTTGCGTTTATTATTGCTTTCAACAGCAAACAACAACAGCTACAAGGTACGTAAGGTGATGTCTTTAAAGCTCTCATCAAGGACATCCATCTCTGTGTCATCGGGAATCGCGTTGCTGACCGTGTTAATAGCTAAGCGTAACCTTTCCTTAATCGCTAAAGCCTCGCCGACGTCAGCAAGCTAGCTGCCTCGAACTCCCTCGCTGCCTAGGCCACGACATTCCTCTCACGACGACCACGAGCTTTATTTAACAGGCTGATATTCGCTTTTTGTCTTTTGAAACGTATTGCACAACGCCGAAATTTCATACACTTTCCTGCACCCTTTTGTTATTTGCGAAGATATCCGACAGAAACGAGGAACTTTACGACAGCTTTTACGACAACTCTGTTCATTCAATTAGTGTATCATATCAACAAGCAAAATGGATCTCTCTAATGCATTGTGAGTATATGATGTGGCAGTACCGCGTGCGCCATGCTGGCTCTGCGACTGCGTTATTTCTTTCAAATCTCCGAGAGCTAACATATCTTGACTCTGTAGCCGTTTGGTCAACTTGGGGGTGGGTGTTATAATGATCTTGGGTGGAATCAGTCAGTTCTTTTCAGGCCCGCTGTTGTAAGTTCATCTTCCGAGCCTGTCAATACATTATTTTGGGCGAGAACTAAATAGCGTTGTTTTAGCCGAAATATCATCATCGGAGTCTATGTCATCCTTTTCGGTCTAGGTATGGTGCTCCTATTCTCCGGACTAATCTATAGTCTGGTTGTGGATGTTATATTATAATAGTTTACGGGTGTGCTAATGTGGACATTCTATCACAGCCACCGCTGGTATGGAGCTGGTACCGAACGTTCCACCATACATAACCAGGCATGTGTCCTTCATGTTCTCCTTCATCGGACGAGGAATCTGTAAGTTGCATCAACCTTATTACCCACATATATAGCGCCTTCCTAATATCTACTGCAGTTTACGTCTTCGTTGGCTGCATCATCCTCGAGTATAACGTTCTGCGTATCATTGCCGGATCGCTTATCGGAATCGTCGGCCTGGGCTACTGTGTGCTCGAGTACATTCCATCCATAGAACCACCAGCCAACATGCGCGAGGATGGTGGTGACCCAGGCTGGGGCGCTGAGCAAGTTTAACGGTGGTCCTGGCCCCCATCTAATCTTGACACGCACCAGGAATTCGCTCCCGATACTGTGTCCCGCTAAAGCCCTTGCTCTTAATTTTGCGAAATATCCTATATCAATCCTGACATTATTCCTTTTTCCCTGCTTACCTGCAACGTGCAAATGAGAACTGGGGTGGTTAGATTATACCGTTTCTTCTTCACTGGCCTACCCCCTATCGACAACTTTCCGGTCTTCTTGTCTTCTGCTCTTATCATATTTGGGATATACCATTATTATTACAACTTGCTCCCGCTTTACTGTACTGTACTGTAGTATGCTACTTTTACGTATATGAGTCCACTACTTTCCCTGCCGCTAGCCCCTTTTCTCCTGTTTATTCCCTGTCTGGAGTCAATGCATGCACGACCCCTTGCTAGGGCGAACTTCCCCGGCGACCAGGGTGATATCACGTGTTACTAGTCCAAAAAAGGAAATAGCCAATAAAGACTCTCGGAGTTATGCTTACGTTTGTCTCCGGCCAATCAGACAGCGTGTAGATGCCATTACAAACGCCAAGCCCCAAAAATAAGAACGCGCGACGGCTTAGCAAGTGGGGCTGATGAGGTTAAATTTCTTATCAGCAAATCTGATCAGCCGAAAGACGAAGCGGACGAACGACGAGATTGTGACGACGAGGGCGTAAAAGGGCGGGAGAAAAAAAAAGGGAGCAACGAGGAGATAGAAGGCCAGATCAGGAAACGTTTTTATCTAGGCGATAACCGGAAGACAAGGATCAAAGGGCGGGCGGACGGAGGTTCCAGGCTTGCGGTGGCGTGCTGCGTGCACTGATGATCAAGATAAGATAATCAACGGGGAGAGATAATCAGATTCGCTCGTCCGTGAATAAGAAACGTACGCAGAACCAGCCGCAGCACCACCATGACGAAAGGAGAAAGACGAAGGCGAAAAAGAAAGCATCACACGACCCAGAATCAAGCATCAGCGAGCGCGCTTGCAGCAGATCGTCTCGACCTCGCTTTCAACGGTCACCTCGCCCCCAGAATCGGTGTATAAGATAGCTGAGGCACTCGAGACCCGGTGGGTAAACTCAGGCAGGCGGAACAAAAGGAAGCGAAAACCTTGGTGAAGATCTGATAAGGACAAGCATTTTTTTTTTTTCTTCCTTTTTTTCAGTTTCTCCAACTTGGGACTTTTTTTTTTTTATCTTGGGAGCCTAGTTTAATCTTCCGTCCTCCTGGCCAATAGTAGGTTGACTATTTCGCTTGTCGTGTCATCCTCTTGTCGCTGTCGTCTTTCTCTGCCTGTCCTGTCATCTCAGCTCCTTTTTCTCTGTTTGTTCTTTGGTAAGAAGATCTTTCATTCTCCTTATTCTCATCAGCGCTGGCTTTCGCAGTATAACGACTCCTCATACTCGACCGTCGAAAGCTTCGGCTTAAAGGAGCCTGCAGCCGGCCAGACTTGAGCAAATATTGTTGCTAACTGAAGGACTGAAGGCCACCAGATTACCCTCGCCCTCCTGCTATTGCATACATGTCCAGCGTATAAAACCATCTCTCTCTCTCTCTCTCTCTCCCTCTCTCTGTGCTTGTCGCTTGAAGCATTTTCGCCAGTGGCAAACGTCCTGGTCAAAACGACCCCCAAAAGACCTCCCGATCGCAAACAAACAGTCTCATCTTTTGACCCCAACGGCTTGTCCCCTCGTTTGACTCGGGCTTACTAGCGGATTTTGGGGGTGATTTCTCACGGAGGAGGATCTCTTTAAGAAGAAGAAATACCCGATAGGTACAGACGCTGCCGATGCTCACTCTCCGATCTTCATCAGAGACCGTGCGCGGATTCCCAGCTACAAAACGCGATATGATACGCCAGCCATCTGCCGAGGACCTTGATGCTGCACACCAGCTAGTTTCTTCTGCGCGAGGCGTAGCGGATATCCGGCCTGATAGCTTTGACGCCAGCCGGTCGCCTGACGGAGATAAGGCAAGCGTCAGTACAGGTGCAGCCATGGACGACGCTGCGCCGAGTGATCAGAATCAGAGTGAGTCGCAGCAGCAGCAGCAGCAACAGCAACAGCAACAACAACAGCACAGTCAAGCCTCGGAGCAGGTATCGGCGCCAGAGAGCTCAAGTCGCTCGAGAGCGTCGCCAAAGGCTTCGCGGAATACAGAGGTCTTCTTGGGACACCAGTGTGTGTAAGTGCTCGCATGTTACAACAACCTACGCAGTACGTACGTCTACTAGACGGATATGCTAACATAGCATTCTCTACGCAGGAACTGTGGAACAAAACGAACTCCCTTATGGCGCAGGTCACCGTCTGGTTCAACTATCTGCAACGCTTGCGGCCTATATCTCAAAGCTAGAAATACGGACAGACCTACAAACCGGATCCGTGACTCTGGAGCAAACGCAAACAGTGGCTATGCGAATAGCTCAACCTCAGACCCAAGAGCCTCTCCCGCCGCGAGTGATGTGTCCGCTCAGAACGCATCCGGCTGCGGATCTACTCCAGCAGGCACCTGTCCCGGTGGCGGGAGCTGTAACGGAACCGGCGGCGCGGTAGGATGCGATGGATGCCCGGCATACAATAACCGCGTGTACAAGGCAGCTCCTCGAGCTCCTTCAGTTCGTCAAGCGAGAGCATCTCCATCTGCTCAGACAAGTGAAGAACAGGCTCAGAGCGGACTAGATGCTTTAGACAGCGCATCCCAGGATGCCAGCGGAATGCCGAAGGCCTGTCAGAACTGTGGCACTACCCTCACTCCGCTCTGGAGGAGAGATGACCAGGGGAATACCATATGTAACGCTTGTGGTAAGTAGTATCTGCTCAGGTTATATCTTCCTCGCAGCTCTGCTAATCAGTGATATCCAGGCCTCTATTACCGGCTCCATGGAAGTCATCGGCCTGTTGCAATGAAAAAGACAGTCATCAAAAGACGAAAACGGGTCGTTCCAGCTCTTAGAGATCGTTCTCCAGGAGCTGGGTCTTCCGACAATTCTTCAGTCTCCCCGGAGCTACACTCTGCCAGCCTTGCAACTAGCAATGCCGATACTAATGCCTACCCTCCGTCTGAGAATGGAGGAACCAGCTACGGGACCGCTCAGTTTCCTCATAGTGCTCCTCCACCTATTGACTTCACAGGCTACTACAGCAAACCAACACAATCTACCTCCTCCCCCGGCCTAAACACCCTGATCAACCACTCCCCCAACACCAAGAAACGGACTCACTCTGAAAGCACCTCTGCCGAATCCGCACCCCCAGCTACTCGTATACAGTCCGACATTTCCGCTTCTGCACACCTTCCTCCCATAAACCCAGCGAGTGCTCGCGCTCTACCAAACTCAGGCCGTCTAAGTTCAATCTCCTCGTTGCTCAACCATACAGATCCCAGTTTTACCGAATCCCACGTCGATGCTGCTCTTGGCTCAAACGCTCCAGCCAGATCCCAGACACAAACACAACCTCAACCTGGCACTCGCTCTTATTCACCGAATCCAGTGAACCCCCCGGCTACCCAGCCAGCACATGGCAGCCACTCTATTCCCCCGCCGCCTCTTACACCCGCAGCTGATGATAACGTCAAGGCAGCGAGAAGAGCTCAGTTGCAACGGGAGGCAGAGAATATGCGTGAAGCCTTGCGTGCAAAGGAGAGGGAGCTGGCTTCATTAAAGTAGCCCTCAATCTCTTATCCCCATGTCCCTGTCTATCGATCAAGGAATATCAGTCGATGATATGGCGTTTATACCCTTTCTTTACTACATTTTCACTTTCGCTTGCCAGCGCGTAACCTTACTGGACATTTATTTCCTACTATCAATTTGTCTTTCGTGTTCTTTTCCTTTCTGTGTTAATCTCCTCTATGATACATGACTTTGCTTCCATGCTAGGTGTTAGGTCGGTATAAGCTCACTGTGATATTCGGATAGGCGGGCCGGTTGGTGGATGCCTGTATCTTTTTTTTTCTCCTTACTTGTTTCCTAGCTGTATCTCACTTCCTGATGAACATGCCGAGTCCGGCCAACTCTCCCTTTATTCCCTTTCAATTCAGCCTCACTGCTCTTTGACAAGCTTATTATTTAATCGATGAAGAATTTGTTCGACGCCTAATACACATATTTTTTTTTTTTCGTGTCTTTTCGGATTAGATACATCTTCGTTCAAATCATGGCTGCATCAATAGCAGTACATTGTCACAAGGCAAGTATCAGATCTCATAGCAAATATCGTTTCAACGCCCACCACCACAATGATCTCATCCATCCCGTCTCCTTCATTAAGAGGTAAACTGTGCTCTGCGGCCTCGAACGTGTAACCTTTACTGGGTACTGAAAAAAAGCAAGAGTCTCTTCTCCGTGTGAAGTTGAGTCCCAGGAAGGTCCATCACCCACACTAAAATCCACAATCCACCAGAGTGAACAAAACCACGAACGACATTCCCGAGCTTCAGCTGCGGGAAACCAGCAAACAAGCAGACTTGATAAAATAAACCAGCCACCCCGTCACGATCATCATCATCACGGTAACCCCTAAATCTCACTGGCCAGCACACACTGCGAGAGCGGCGACTTGGGCATAGGGCGGATTCTTATCATCTTGGGAGGAGCCCTTTCACCCATTCCTTTCTTGAAGTCGTTTCTCGACCAGGATCTCCAGTGAGGATTCAGCAACCCGTTGAATGGCAGCCATGGCTCTGCATAATAAGAATCCGAGTCAGCTGGATCGAGAATCGGCCGTTTCTTACCACGCTTGGCCTTATCGTGGACCCAGGTTCCGTGGCTGGTGTAGAACTTATGGACGTGTCCGGTAATACCCTTGAGGAGACTAGGAGTGTGGGCATACGACAAGACTTCCAGAGGACCGGTGTAAAGGACCGGATCGATGTACTTGATTGCTCGGTGCATGAGGCTGGCGACGCAGGAACTCTCGTGTGGCCAACACTTGGGTCCTTTCAGGAGCACAAACAGAGATACCTCGGGAGGCGTGGAGTTTCGTGCCGGCATGGCATCGCCAAAGAAGTTATAATGATGGACCGCGGATTTCTCGTCCTGCGCCTGGTCTCGAGTGTAAATCTCGTCAAGGGCTTCTTCAGAAAGCTCGGTGTCTTGCCGGTAGCATTCATAGTCTGCTGCGTTATACCCTTGAATACCTTCTTCCTCGTCAGACTCGGAGGATTTGAAGCTGGGGACCTCGGTGTCGATCTCATCAGTGTCGATGTCGTCAGTGTCGATGGGCTTCTCTGAAGAGTTGTCTCCGATGTTATCGAGTGACTGGCTTGACGCAGGCGTATCTTCGTCACAGATATCAGACTCAGGGGAAGAAGCCGAAGACTCTTCCTCATTCAAATCAGCCATCTTTTCATAATCAGATGGCTTCTCATCGACAGGATAGCCATCGTGAGGAGGAGCCAGAGGCTTAGCGTCGAGGATGTCACCAATGGAATCTTGTTGCCCGTTGGCAGCATGACGAGAGCTGCCCTCTGGCTCATCTGAGGAACCATCATACGATTCCATAGCGCTAGGATAGTCATCCTCTATCATCTTCTGGGGCTTCTTCTTGGGTGATTTTCTTGGTTTCTTCTTACTGTTCTTCTTCGCAGCCTCTTTGACAACAGTGAGATTTTTAGCCCCCTTGAGATGACGAACGATATAGACATGCAAGCCATCATCCCATTCACAAACAAACGGATGGCTGGCAGAAGGAGGATCACGGCAAGGGACGATGAAGATAGCTTCACGGAGCTTGAAGTTCTTCTCCGTGTCCCACAACGTACTCTCAATCACATACCAGGGTCCAGGCTCTGCTTCAGTGACGAGGTAGAAGTACGCCACGGCATACGGGCCAGACTCTCTCAAGCGCGATGGAGAGCTGATCGTGCAGTGACGAGGCTCAGGGAGTTCTGGGCCGGATGCGAATGCCCATTTCTCGAGGACTTTCTTGGTAAAGGGCCGCCAGTCAATACGGTTTTCCTGAGCCATGGCTGGCTAGCAGTCAGTGAATCCGACTACGGAGTCTGAGCTGAACAAGGAGTCTCTGCGGTAACGAGCCCCAGATTTGACAGGCAGTCTGTTTGCTGTCTGTCGTACTGCAGGAGGTTTCAAGAGGAGATGACTCGAGCAGCCGGGATATCAGTCGAGTCAAAGGTTGAACAGTCTGGAGTATGTGTATACGGCACAGTCGATGCAACGAGAATTGGTGAGCTTGAAAGATAGCTCGAAGAAGCAGCCGGAGAGGCTTGAAGATGTCTTTAATAGGTGAGATGATGGTGATGACAGGAGAGAGAGGTGGGAGAAGAGAGGGAGGATGAGAAGAAGAGGAGAAAAAAGGCCATCCATCCTGTTGCGTGTGCCCTTGCCCTCCCTGACTCCCTCTTTTAGGGCAAGACTACGACAACATCGTGAAGGCCTTTCTTTTTAGTCTTCTAGCTCTTTCTAAGTGAACGACTGTGCTCGGCGTCCTATAGCTAGTGAAGAACGGCAGGCATAACGACATTAGCAGTCAGGTCAGTTATAGGTGTTGGCATGTAATAGATTACACTCTTAGTATAACAGTATATCTACATTATCAGGAAGCAATAATGTGGGTATAGAGACATAGGAGTAGCAAGACTGGGAAAGAGAGCCTCTCCTGCTTTAGGTATTCACAGCTCTCCTTTCTACCTGGCCTGGTCAAAAACACTAGAGAGGTATGCTCTTCATATAGCCCGCTATGTCTTGATTAATCCACTATAGGGGAATATACCTTCACTGACTATCCTTTGTATCCAGCATAGAGTGATATGAGGCAAATGAGAAGGCATAAAGGCAGTATGGGGTATACATATTGGACATGCAGTTGTGTCTTAAAGCAACTCTACAGTGGAGAGTTACAAGAAAGCCGGATATCTTAGTTTCCCTATACTTCTAGGGAATGTCTCAGCTATAAAAGCACGAGGCATTAGCCCGAGCATATCTGTACAAATATAGAGACCTCTCTATCTTCATATATCCATGCATGGCATCTCTTTAGATGTTTCTCCTTTTTCTCCTTTTTCTCCTTTTTTTGTGGTATTTTTTTAGTGACGTCACATGACCGTGGCTAATATCGGCGCTAAGCCCTAAAGTCGGATGACTAATCCGGCAAAGGGGGAAAACTGCGGGGAGAAGAGTCAACATTCGCAGCTTTCAATGTAAACAACGACGACGACGACGAGATACAGAGGACGAGAAGAAGAAAGGAAGAGAAAAGGGGGCCAATCGACGCTCTGGCTATATCCATGCTGCGTCTTCGAACGTTTATCAGAAACCTAGGCGCCCTTGACTCCCGATCGATCGTTCTAAGCAACAGCCGGCCCTCGCTTTCTAGCTCTAGCCCGGCATCACTCGCTCAGATCGTCCATCGCACCTACACGAGACGGACAATGGCCACCGCGATGGGCAAACGCCTTGACGGCAAGACGATCCTAGTGACCGGAGCATCGTCAGGCATCGGCAAGGCCACCGCGCTGGAATTCGCGCGAACGTCGCCGAAGAACCTGAAACTCATCCTGACTGCTCGGCGATTCGACTCGCTCAAGCAGGTTGCCGAGCAGATCAAGACGGAGGTAGGGGAGGGCGTCAAGGTGCTTCCGGTGCAGCTTGACGTCAGCAAGAAGGAGAACATCGACAAGTTCATCGTCGAGCTGCCGGAGGAGTTCAAGGAGATCGATATCCTAGTGAACAATGCGTATGTCTTTTGCAACCATCCCCTTCTTGTGGACGAGCGCGGACGGAACAATGTGTTTGTTTGAGTACATGCAGTACGGCTACTGACTGACTGACTGGTTGGGTGCAGCGGACTTGTTAGAGGAGTAGCAAAGGCCCCTGAGATCGCCACGGAAGATCTGGAGGTGATGTTCAACACCAATGTTCATGGCTTGATCCACATGACTCAGGCTGTGCTACCTATCTTCCAGAAGAGGCCAAACGGTGGACGGGGAGACATCATCAATCTCGGAAGCATTGCTGGCCGAGAGGCGTACCCCGGCGGCAGCATCTACTGCGCTACCAAGGCGGCGGTCCGAAGCTTCACCGACGCTCTCCGGAAGGAACTCATCGCTACTCGCATCAGGGTTATTGAAATTGATCCCGGCCAAGTTGAAACTGTAAGCATCTAACCACTTAACTTTTGGTGATTGAAGATAAAAGATGATTTGGACCACGATATAAGCTAACGCAGGAGCGGCGGCGGCGGCGATGTTTGCAGGAATTTTCCGTGGTGAGATTTTACGGAGACAAAGCCAAGGCGGATGCTGTTTATGCGTAAGTTCTAGTCTCTCTCTCTCTCTGATGAGCTGTCAAGTTCCGTGACACTGACTGTTGTTGAATGTGTGTGTGATATCTAGTGGCTGTGATCCTCTCACAGCAGAGGACATCGCGGAGGTAATCGTATTCACTGCTGGGCGGCCGGAGAACGTCGTTATCGCGGATACGTTGATCTACCCACAGCATCAAGTGAGTTTTTTTACTTTTTTTTTTTCTCCTTTCAATCCATTTTCATATCAAAGGAGCCCCCAACCGAGCAAATCTTGTCTTCCGTTTCCGTTCCTTTCCCCCTTCTCCCTTTCCCCCGTTCTGGAGTCAAACGTGAATTTTTTCTGACACGCGCGCGTCCTCGTAGGGCTCGCCAACGGCTCTATATAGGAGGTCCTAAGCCCAAGAAGCAGAACGGGCAGAAGGTCCGAGAGTAAAGAAAAAAGAGATGAATCCGAGGACACGGATGAGGACTTGACCATGTAGATCTGTATATAGAACGTGTCTTGTCCATTGTCCCTCCGTACTATTGTTATTGTTGTTACTGTCTATCAAACCCCCTTTTTTTGAGTCCTTTGCTATGTACCTCCTGCCAAGCTTGCCCGCTTAGCTTAGCTCCTACACTAGATTGAGTAGATGAGGTACCTTGCATTGTCCGGCGGGCGTAGAAAAGTCAGTCCCCTCCAGGCCCAAAAGCGATAGTCTCTTTGAGGTGAAAAGAGGTAAATATAAGAAAGAAGAG
This sequence comes from Trichophyton verrucosum HKI 0517, assembly GCF_000151505.1. Lineage (NCBI taxonomy): Eukaryota > Fungi > Ascomycota > Eurotiomycetes > Onygenales > Arthrodermataceae > Trichophyton > Trichophyton verrucosum. The sequence continues at coordinate 5,599 of NW_003315171.1, read as the reverse complement.
GAAGAAGAAGCGAGAAAAAGCACTTTCTACACGTGAAATGTCGACAGGGCAGGGCATCCATCATGGCTGTTTTTGGGCTGAACATCACCCGCGAGGAGATCCACGCCGGCAGGGCAGGGCAGGGGGGGTTGCCAATAAATGACTTAAGTGGTGTGAGGTTGCTGTGGACTTGGACTGTTCCTTAAGGCTAGATGGCCAATATAATACGAGAAACGAGAGGGTCAGATCGCAGAGTAGGACACTACTGTGACATAACACTACTATCAAAGATGCAATATCAATCCTGACCGTCTGGAGCCCAAGGCCAGGATGAGATGGACGAGTATGCTACTCCGGAGATAAGAGACGGATCCTTCGGCCAGAGACCTGCTGGTCTGTCTTGCTCGTGCCAGCGTAGAGCCATCGAAGTCGGTAGATGTGTGATCTACTTGCATAAATGGGCAATAATAAGCCGGCGAACACGGATGCAACACATGTACGGAACACTCTCTGTAAGCACACCGATAATGATAGGTATGATAACAGGCAGCGAGAGGTTGCAGTCGATGCCATGAGTAACTAATGATACTGTACATCCGAAACTCCCAGGGCCAGGGATTAGATCCGCATGGCATGACAAGGCCTGTCGTTGCAAAAAGAAGAAAAAGAAGAAAGAAGAAGAAGAAGAAGAAGCACGAGGAAATAATAAATTAAAATATGTATATCGGCCCAGCGAGCCGATGAGAGCAGGGCCAGGGAGGATAACCTAACTGTAGGCACATACTCCGTAAGTAGCTAAGTGTCCCCTCTACCGAGATGAGACGTGGGAGTGGGAGGGGAAAGGTCAAGCAAGGGCTGCAAGATTTTTTGGGCCTGGCAGGTCGAGAGCAAGGGAGAGCTGGTAGCGTGTGAAACCCTGACAGGGCTGACCGGTGAAGGCCACAGGAGAAGTACAGAAGTACAGAGTAGTACCTTGTACCTGTACCTGTACCTGTACCTTGTACCTAACTGGCGGGTGGCAGTCGAGCTTCCTAGCACCGGCTGGCGTAACCAACTCGAGCAAAGCAGTTGCACTTCGTAGTAGCGTAGCAGGACGACGGAGCCTGACTCCATCAAGGTCGTTTTGTACGGAGCAGAGCCAGAGTTGAGTGGCCATTTTTTCGTAATAAAATAATAAATATGTAGAAAGCATGTGCAAAAAAAAAAAAAAAAAAAAAAAAAAAAAAAAAAAAAAAAAGAAGGGCAAAATGCACTCCAGTCTCCAGGCCCGGTTCGGGTCTCTGGGCAGTCTCCATGCCCTCCCAGAGTTCACGTCTCATGCAGGAACTAGATCACGCACGCACGCAGCGAGGTCTCAGGTCAGCCAGTAGCAGGACGGATACTCCGCCGTATCGAGACGCCATCAGCGAATAGAGGCCTGGCTGTGACCGTCCGGAGCTCGCAGGACAGACCAAGTGGCTGTCCGTTTTGACTCCTGCTGGCTGGCTTGCTTGCTGGCTTGCTTGCCTGCCTTGTTGGCCTTGCTGCTACCCAGGCAACCAACGGACTACCTGCATCTGCGCCGTGTGATAGCTTTCCCCGGGGGAGGCTTATCACACATAAGTAGGTGCTGCACCGAGTAGTAGTAGGTCAGGAAGTAAGTACATACTTACTTTTACATCATCAGTAAGGTACATACTCCGTAGCTTGGGCGAGCCTAACCTGTTAGCGGGTGGATGCTCGCAATCTCCGGCGTCAAGCCAGGCCAATCCCTTTTTCCCAAGGCAAAAAGGCGTTAAGTATCAAAAAGTAAAGCCTGGGATGGATGGGACCTGAGGATGGGGAACAGGGCCCCCTTTTTTCTCCCTTCTCTTTCCAGCTTCTGCAAACTCCACTGGCTGTCTAAGTAGACGGAGAACGTGCCAACGGGGATTCTCTTAAGAAGTATCAGTGTACTAGGTGTGTAGAGTCGAGTAGAGTAAGAGCAGCAGTCAACTGAGCCGAAGGCTGGCGGGCGGTGGCAGGATGATGCCTGCTGGGGATCTGCGGTGCCTGCGGTGCTGGACGGAGTAGCATGTATACGGGCAGGAAGACGCCTCAACGCGCCGTCGTCTGGCTCGCTGAGACGCCCGCGGCCCTGCTGCAGGGTTATGCCCGGAAGACGACGCTGCTCGAGGCTGTCCATCGCCCTGATGCTTGCTGCTGCTGTAGTATCTGCTGTTGCTGCTGTATCTGCTGCTTGTTGCTGCCGGTCGTTCGTTCGTGGATGCCGCCGAATGCCTGCATGGTACACTTACTCGCCAGTAGAAGCGACGGCGAGGAGACAGACCTTCCTGTAAGCCATCCAAGTAGCCAGTCGACCTGCATCTATCTCTGTCTCTCTCTGTCTCTCGTATCACTCCTGTCGACTGCTGTGGTTTGTCTCTTATGTAGTCTGGTGCTGTAGTAGAAATAATAATCAACAACTAAGATAGCGGTCCCTTTTTTTTTTTTCCTTTTTTTCCTTTTTTTACTCTCTCTCTTCTCTTTTTTTTGCTTTTCTTTGCTTCTTTTTTTTCCCTTTTTTTATTTCCCTTTTTTTTTTTATTTCTCTTTCTTCCTTTTCTTCTTCTTCGTCTTTTCTGATAGCAAAGAAAAAAAGGGCGAGCGTCAAACGTCGTCGAGTCGAGAGCAGCAAAGAAGAACATCCAGCGTCTCGAGCAGCGCCCATCTCTTCTTCTACTTCTTCATCTTCATCTTCATCTTCTCTTCTACTACTTATCATCTTCTCCTCTTCATCTTCTACTTATCTTCGTCTTGTCGCCTCCTCGAAAAGGAGTTAAGAAGCTGTCCTTTTGCTTTTTCCTCCTCGCCGTCGCTTCTCAACTGCTGCAACCACCGACTCGAACTCTTTGCTGCGATCTCTCGTTTCTTCTTTCTTTTTGGCCCTTCTTCTGACTTGACGTCCTTCTATATCTCTTCACTTCGTTCTCTTCTCTTTTTCTTCGGCCTGTCGAGAATCCGTCTAGAAGAGAGGGAGTCTCCAGCGTTGTCGTTCTTCCTCCTCTTCGTCGTTGTCGTTGTCGCCGTCGTCTGTTCCGAAGCCGCCCCCCTTACGCTGCTGCGTCGTCGTCGTCGTCTTTCTTCTTCTTCTTCTTCTTCTTCTTCTCCTCCGGTTGTTACGACTACTCTCAACACATCATGGCCTCACGAGTAAGCCGGCTCTTCTTCTGCTCCCTTACTCCTGCTAACGTCTGCAGTATCTCCGAGAATACAAGCTGGTCGTCGTCGGCGGCGGTGGTGTCGGCAAATCCTGTCTGACCATCCAATTGATCCAGAGCCATTTCGTCGACGAATATGACCCTACAATTGAAGGTGCCTTTTTTCCCCTTTCCTTCCTCCTCTCTTCTTATTCTTCATCGTCTTCATCGTCTCTGTCTTCGTCTTCGTCTTCGTCTTCTTCCTCTTGTTCCGTACATAGACTCATCCGTCACAGATTCATACAGAAAGCAATGCGTCATCGACGACGAGGTCGCCCTGCTAGACGTGCTCGATACCGCCGGTCAGGAAGAGTACTCGGCCATGAGAGAACAGTACATGCGAACCGGCGAGGGCTTCCTGCTCGTCTACTCCATCACCTCTCGGCAGTCGTTTGAGGAAATCATCACGTTCCAGCAGCAGATACTCCGAGTCAAGGACAAGGACTACTTCCCCATCATCCTCGTAGGCAACAAGTGCGACTTGGAAAAGGAGCGAGAAGTCTCACAAGAGGGTGCGTCTCTTTTTCTTTTTGCCTACTCTGCTTCTTCTACGAACATCGCCTAACTAACTCTCGACAGATGGCGAAAAACTAGCACGGAGCTTTGGATGCAAGTTCATCGAGACATCAGCCAAGTCACGCATCAACGTCGACAACGCCTTTTACGATATCGTTCGAGAAATCCGCCGATACAACAAAGAAATGTCATCCTACTCATCCGGTGGCGGTGGGTTCGGATCCCGAGGCCCAGAGGGCAAGGTGGACGTCGACGACCATGGCGACCAGGCCGGCTGCTGCGCCAAGTGCATTATCATGTAAACGGAATGAAAACAAGATAATAACAAAAAAAAAGAGAGAAAAGAGAGAGAGAGAGAGAGACGAGGGGGGGAGGGAAGGAGGGAGGTTGGGGAGGGAAAACATTCCATGAACAATCCGAGAGACAGGCGGGCAGGCAAACCAGACGACAGACAGAACGGGCTGAGGAGAGAAACATATTAAACATAACGGACAATGGGAGGTTCGGCCAAAGGAAAAGAAAAAAGAAAGAAAGAAAAAAGGGTCAATTCGACTGATAAGAGACACGAAGTGACGCGCAAAAACACAGGTAGAGGATTCTTTCCAGGGGTGTACGATTTTCAAAAAGGAAAAGCAAGCCATTTTAAAACCAAATCATCTTCAATTGCCAACATTTACAGTCAAGAGCAGGGGGAATCGGATTCAATGATGCCCGAGAGCAGTCAGACAGGGGGACCCAAGCAACAGCCGAATCTCACTCGACCATGCTGTGGTCTGTTCCGCTGTCTTTCGAACGAGTCGCACATACAACCGAGCCTCCTCGGCCTCCCCCTCCTCCTCTCAACGTCCGCCGCAAGGATAACCGAGAAAAAGGCACACGAATACATCCATCTCTCTCGAAAACACAGTCTCTAACCTTCTCGACCGGTCCAGGATTGCACAGTTGATTGACCATTTTGATGATTTTTTTTTTTTTTCATTTCTTTTTGTTCTATCTGGAATTTCATGGATATAATCTTCCTTTTTCTATTCCCCCTTTGCCTTTGCACTTTGGTTTATTCCCACCATCTCCATATCCCCCTCCCCTTACTCTTATTTCTTTTGTTATCTGTTGCCTTCTCCCTCATTCATCTCCTTCCTTGCTCCTGGATAGCCTCCCTCGTGTCTCTATTGCACCCCCTGTGTCCGTCTGTTCGTGCGTTCCATGCCTCCATATACCACTTTATACCACACCACACCACACCACACCATGCCATATACACCATTCCTGTCAGTACTGTCCATCTATCGGTCTGTTATTTTCTAATTCTATTTCTATATTTCCTTATCTCTTTTTCTTATCTCATCCTTATTACTACTATTTCATTTCATCTCTCTTATACTCCTTTCTGTTACTTCTCCTTACTTTTTTCATACCTCCTTAATCTACCTTACTTACCTTACCTGCTCTACCACGGTGATATACGAGAATGCGCAGGCAGCTCTGTCTCTCTCATCTTCTAAAAAAAAAAAAAGACACTCGAGCTTGATCCGGGAAGATAACTAGTTATTTACCGTCTGCCATTCTTAAATTCTTGTCTACATCTTGCCTACCTTACTTTTTTCGCTGTGAGTATACTTATCCCCCTCCCGTACCATACCATTTTGCTCTCTTTTCTTTTCTTTTCTTTGCTTTGCTTTTCTTTTCCTTTGCTGCTCATTTTGTGTCTCTTACTTCGTGTTTTGATATCCCTATATACAGTCTCTACACTAGTTACGCTCTCATATCTATCTATCATACTTCTACTCGCTTCCATCTCCGCTCACTGCCAGGCTGCTTTCTTTGTTTCTCATTCCCTTTTACATATAAAATAGCTCAATGCATGCACCATTTTCTCTCTCTCTCTC
>NW_003315170.1:30-51421 GCF_000151505.1 Trichophyton verrucosum HKI 0517 | reverse complement strand
GGCTGAAAAGGCGAGGCTGAGACGGAAGAAAAATGAGAGTCGCTTCTTTGTATTTTTTCGTGATTTAATTCCACTTTTTCGCCCTTTTAGTGTCAAAACCGCCAGCTGGAGCTTCTTCGGCTTCGCTCACGGCTAACTATCAACTAGTTATTATTATTTAAGCGGCTAAGCAGGACGCTCGGAGGAGCCGGACAGACGGACGGACAGACTCTCACGCTGCAGACTGGCTGCTCTCTGCGTCTTCCGGGGCGTCACAGGACGAGGTCTGCTGGGTTGGACAGCCTATACCCTGGCTGCCTGCACTGGCACAGAGAGAGGGACAATCGCACGACCGCAAGAGGGAGAAGACAATGGCCGTGGAGTACAGAGAATACAAGCTGCGACGGTCTTAGCCGGTGTTGACTGTTGACTGTTGACCTGTTGACTGTTGGTGGTTGAAGTCTCGATATATAAAGATGGAGATACTGCGCAATTGATACCACGGACAACAACAGCAATATCTCTCAATCGGTCTCTCTACATCGGTCTACGAGTATATCGACATCAACACTCAAAGATGCAGCTCTACAAGCTCGCCGTTCTCTTCCTCTCGTCCGCGGCCCTGGCGGCACCCGCACCCGCACCAGCCCCAGAACCAGCCCCAGTCCCAGCTCCAGCTCCAGCTCCAGCTCCAGAGACCGCCGTTTCCCCCGAGATGTTCAAGCGTGTTCCTCTGTGCTTCAAGAACGGGTCTCACTGCGAGCACAACGACGAATGCTGCACCAACAGGTGCTTGGTCCCGAATGACCCTCGCAAGGCCTACTGCGGGTAGTCTTTCGACGATTAGATTCAATATATAATAGCGACGGGCGGGGTATCACTGCGGCTTCTCGGCACTTTCGGCTTCTTCAACACGACTTATGACTTCGACTTTGACTTCAACCAAATCAATCAACTTCTTCAATCAATATCAATAAATAGTATCAATATCAACAATATCAATGTCAATCAATAATATTATATATCAATGAAATATCGATAATGAATTAACTTTGATTATTAATATATTATGTAATGAACATCTTACTAATATCTTACCAATAAACACGCTAACCCTTTATGGTAAATTGCATCGCGTCCAAAAAGCCTCAACGCGCTTTCGCTTTAATCTTCATACAAGCAGACAGAAGAGAAGACAGAGAAAGATACGGCATTGACAGTCAAGATGGGCATAAAGAGTGAGTATATAGTCTGTCTTGTTAATGCAATAGACTAATGAGGCAGACCTGTACCAGATAATATCAGAAAACGCCCCCGATGCCGTCAAGTCGGGCGAGATCAAGAACCAGTTCGGGCGCAAAGTGGCCATCGTGAGTGCATCTGCCCTTACCTTTAGAGAGCTATACTGACTGTAATAGGATGCGTAGGTCTTGATACCCTAATATAATAAGCAAAGACAAGACATGCTTACGTCTACAGATCGATGAGCATATACAGCTTCCTGATCGCCGTGCGGTCCGACGGGCAACAGCTCACCAACGAGTCCGGCGAAACCACCTCGCACCTGATGGGCATGTTCTACCGCACACTGCGCATGGTCGACAACGGGATCAAACCACTGTACGTGTTCGACGGGGCCCCTCCCAAACTCAAGTCCGGCGAACTCGCGAAACGAACGATGCGCAAGGCCGAGGCCCAGGAGGCTGCTGAAGAGGCCAAGGAGACCGGAACCACGGAAGACGTAGAGAAGTTCTCGCGGCGGACGGTGCGGGTCACGAAGGAGCATAATGCAGAGTGTAAGCGGCTGCTGGGGCTGATGGGGATACCGTACCTGGATGCGCCGACGGAGGCAGAGGCGCAGTGTGCGGTGCTGGCGAAGGCAGGGAAAGTGTTTGGCGCTGCGTCGGAGGACATGGACACGCTGTGCTTTGCGGCGCCGGTGTTGCTGCGCCATTTGACCTTTAGCGAGCAGCGGAAGGAACCTATTCTGGAGATCCATCTGGATAAAGTACTCGAGGGTTTAGGGATGGACATGACGCAGGTATACTTCACTGAAACTATATATATATTGTGAGTTCGTACTGATGAAGATGTAGTTCGTCGATTTGTGTATTCTGCTTGGATGCGACTATCTCGACCCGATCCCCAAGGTCGGCCCCAACACCGCGCTGAAGATGATCCGCGACCACGGCACGCTCGAAAAAGTCGTCGAGGCCATCCAGTCCGACCCGAAGAAGAAATACGTCATCCCCGACGACTGGCCGTACCTCCAGGCCCGCGAGCTCTTCTTCAACCCGGACGTGAGACCTGCCGACGCGCCCGAATGCGACTTCAAGTGGTCTGCCCCAGACGTCGAAGGGTTGGTCCGGTTCCTGGTCGAGGAGAAGGGCTTTAGCGAGGACCGGGTGAGGAACGGGGCTGCTCGGCTGACGAAGAACCTGAAGAGCGCCCAGCAGTCGCGGCTGGAAGGGTTCTTCAAGCCCGTGGCTAAGACGGAGGAGCAGAAGGCGAGTGCGAAGCGAAAGGCAGAGGAGAAGGCCGAGGCGGCGAAGAAGAAGAAAAAGGAGGACGCGAAGGCCAAGAGGGCGATGACTGCGAAGCCTCGGGGCGCTGGATAGTCTTTTCTTCTCTTTTCTTCTCTTCTCCTTTTTGATATATGATGATCTTCTGGTGTTGTTGTTTGTTTGTATGTTGATGTTGATGCATCTGCGGGCGTTGGCGTTCTCTACTAGGCTACCTCCCATCTATGTACTCCTCCCACTACGACTTCTGATTATCCTTCTTTCCATGCATGTATTGGGATGAAAGTAGTACCATCTTGAAGAGCGTCCCTTGCTCTATCCAACCATCTAACTTTTATCCCTTCATCTGTTCTTTGTACACCAAGATCAGCTCTTCTTCCAGCTCGTCTTCTTGTCTCGAAGTACCTTTTTTTTTGTTGTTTTGTTTTTTGGTGAAGGCCGAGCCTGCTGACTAAGACAAGGATCACCAAAACAAAGACGAAGAAGAAAACGCGAAGAGAAGAAGATCGAGAGATGATGAAGATGATGAAGATAGTAGAAGATAGTAGATGAAGTAGAGATGGTAGAAGAGAAGAAGAAGAGAGAGATGCATGAATGTCGAGCTAGACGCTGGCTAACCATGGAACGAAGGGAGAGAGCACGCGGCAGAAGCAGGAAGATCGCTGCAGTTGGTCGTGATCCTAATGGCTGTCCAGACAAGACTCGCTGCCGGACGAGAGTCTACTTTGATGTCTGTAGAAGTAGATACAGAGGTCTAGAGATGCTGCTACTTTAATCCTAGATATCTACGTAGAAGAAGAGAGTCGAAGTTGTGGTGGTGGATGAAGAGACATCCCCAGACTCAGGAGTATCTAGATCTAGATAGCTAGAACACTCGCCTGCCCAGCGACGACGACGAGGTGATGCAGCCTTTAACGTGTCTGAGGACGCAAAAGAAGACTCCAGCATGACTCTCCGGCCTCTTCTCAGTCGAATTCATGTCTCTTCTCCCTCTGACGATGTCTCTAGCATCAGGGATCACTGCCTGGAAGTTCCCCCCCTGCGCAGGACAGACAAGAAGAAAGAAGACGAAAAGAAGGCCAAAGGGAACGACGGCGACGACGAGAAGGAAGAAGAAGAGGCGCGTCCAGCCAGCCAGCATGATCTAGATACGAGACTCACTCAACAACGTCGACATGAGAACAGCAGAAGAAGAAGAAGAAGAGGGCCGACCAGACAAGACTAGAATAATAACTAATAGTAATAATAAGGAGAAGAAGGGTGATGCGGGAAGATCAACTCGCCCGTCCCGGCGCGCCTTTATAAGAAGGCCGCCCATGCCCCGCCAGCGCCAGCCTTTTCTCTCTCTCTTCCTCTTCCTCTTCTTCTTCTTCTTCTCTTCGACAACAACAACAACAACAACAACAACCGCGACTCGACGATAACTCGACTTGAAGACTCATCTTACTCTTCTTCTTCTCCTCTACTTTACTTCTACTTCTACTTCTTCTTTACTTCTACTCAAGTAATCGATCATCATGCCTGCTAAGAAAGCTGCCTCTGGCAAGTCCGCCACCCACGCTTCATACAAAGGTACGCCCGACGACCAACACCCCCCTGCGTGATCCGGCACTTGCGCTCGTCGCTCGTCGCTGAAACACATATCGCTGTGATCGCGTTCGCCTGCTGACTCGTTTGATATAGATATGATCAAGGATGCCATCATCAACGTGAGTAGATCAGTCCCGGTTTTGGGTGGCCTGTCGCTCGGTTGTTGGTGTTCGGTCGGGAGTTGCTTGTGCGTGTCACGACAACAACAACATGAGACCACAACACCACAGCCAGCGATAGATAGTTGATACCCTTATGATTAAGTGATTGAGTGATTGATGTTAACGTATTCCTCTACAGCTCAAAGAACGCAATGGAAGCAGGTAAGCTGTCGTCGTCTCGTCTCGTCGCTGGTGATGTCGTGATGCTAACTCGATGCAGCCGTCAAGCGCTGAAGAAGTACGTCCAGAACAACAACGCCATCAGCGTCACCTCCCAGGCCACCTTCGATGCGCAGTTCAACCGCGCTCTCAAGGCTGCCGTCGAGAAGGGAGAGTTCACCCAGCCAAAGGGTACGTCTCCCACTTCCGTTCATCATCTACTGCTATGAATTCATCATCTACTACTATCTACTATGGTGTTGTTAACACGCGTCTAGGTCCCTCCGGCCCAGTGAAGCTCGCTAAGAAGGAGACCAAACCAACTGCTAAGCCAGCTGCCAAGGTACGTTGTTGGTCCATGTTACCGGGCATTGTGTCATTCATTATACTAACACTCCATTATAGAAGTCTGCTAAGCCCGCTGCTAAGACAGCAACCAAGAAGGCCACCACCACCAAGAAGGCCGCTGCAAAGACCGACAAGGCCGATAAGGCCGACAAGGAGGAGAAGAAGCCCAAGAAGGCCGCCGCTACCACCAAGAAGGCTGCTGCCCCCAAGACCCCCAAGCCCAAGGCCAACACCACCAAGCAGCGCAAGGCCACTTCTTCCGTACGTCTTTCTATCTCTTTTGATTCTCTGTCTTTCTCGTTAATATTAACTAACATGTGGTAATAGGCCCCCGCTGTCGTTGATGTCCCTAAGGTGCTAGGCAAGACCAAGTCCGGCAGAGTGACCAAGTCATCTGCTAAGCCCGCCGGTGCTAAGAAGGCCGCCGGTACAAAGAAAAAGGCCGCCTCCTCCACAAAGGGAACACCCAAGAAGGCCGCAGCCGCTGCCACTACCTCCAGCTAAACAAGGCCAAAAAAAAAAAAAATAAAAAAAAAGAGGAACCAACACCATCTCCGTCATGAACTTGTAATACGTGTGTGTTGAATTGGGCCCCCTTTTTTTTGTCCGTTTTTTTTCATTCGTTTTTTCTCATCGTTTGTCTCCCTGGTGGATGGTCTCTTGCACACGCACACTTCAAAATACCCTCTTCATCGTTCCCCTTTTTCCTCGTCTACTTCCTCCATCATCATCACCAGGGAACAACAAACGAACCGGCGTCTCGAGGTGGGGGATCAGGTATGGATGGAACTTGCATTACCTTTCTTTCGTCTTCGTGTTTTGTGTCTGCTGTTTTTTTCGACTTGTTTCTTGCTCTTCGTGTTAATGTTTATGGCTATGTTTTGTTCTCTTTTTTTACTTCAACGTCCGAGTAAGTAACTAGTCAGTTAAGTAGTTCAGCCTCTTTTTGTGTGTATGGATATGAAATCGATTTCTCCTGTCGTCAAGTACGCTCGTCTCGTTTACGACCCAAGCGTTGGCGCATCCGGCGTCAACGTCTCAGCTGATGTCCATCTCGTATATATCCTTTATAAATAGACGTCTTCTCCTGACTCTATCAACTACTCCGTACATTCAAACTAGTTATACTCCTCCGTCAGATCAGTTGCGCAACAGCCAAAATGACCAACTCCATCACTTCAACTTCAACCTCCAACTCAACATCTACTTCTACTTCTACTATCGACAAGCTCAAGGCCTTCACGCACTCCTTCACCCGCAACAAAGAAACCAAAGTCGATTTCTACCTCAAAAACTACGGCTTCGTGCCCAAGAACGTCATGACGGAAGCAGAGTGGGCAAAGGCCAGAAGGGATGCACCAAAGGTCAAGTCGGCTACGGGCCTGAAAGCCACTGCTTACCAGGGACATTACTGGTGATATCCTTGCACTACCAACGCGTTCATCGGGGATACATTGTACGCCGCCCCTTCTAGCCCCGTATGCAACATTCAACCAGGGCATACCAGTTAATGTTGGACGTTGGGCGGGACACATTAGCAACATCTGGACATAACAGGAGGTAACTAATATTAACTATTTACTCACCTCACGAAGACAACTTCAAATGGCCTCCTTTCAAGATCTGCCGCACGAGATAGTCCAGCTTATCGGCAGCTACCTATCACCGGCCAGTCTGCACAATTTCTCCCTGGTCAACAGCCTCTGCTGCGCTGTCTCTGACCCAGGCATCTTCCAGCACATCCATCTCGTTCTCTCAGAGAGGAAGAAACTGATCGAAGAGCTGCACCGATGGGACCAGATTCTACATCAAAGCCCAAGGCGAGCAAGCAGACACATCCGTCGTCTCACTATCAGCTGTACCTGCTACCCCCGTGGCTGGACGGATTTTGAATCATGGGCTGAGAATGAGTCCTGGGTCTGCGGGTGTTACTGCGACTGTTGCCCCGATAATGGCGTCCTAGACGACTTTTTCTACTATCCTGCTGGCTCGACTGATCTTACTGCCGCTAAACTTGACCGGGCAGGCCAGGCAGAGCTTGAAGAGGAAGATAAACGATGGCTTTGGCACGAGAAATTCAACTGGAGACCTCTGACTGAGTTTATCGCTCGGCTTCCGGCCCTACATGAGCTGGTGTACTTTAGGTTGAATGTGCCTCCGCCCGGTTTGATGGATGTCCTGCACGACAGACATCCGCGATGCCGTTTACTTATTCTGCATCCTGCCCTTGAAGTGCTGCAAGACAATAGAGGGCGGATAAATAGATACCATCGTCAACTGATTACCTCGCCAAACCTACACCATGCAGCGGTGGATGTATCCAAGACATCCCACGAGCTTCAGCGCCGGATATTCCACCCAGAAGTCTATACTGGCTAGGTATCTCGAACGATAACGTGACAGCGACTTGCTTCGAGGCCCTGGCTAGATACATACTTTTCTCCCGCTTGCGTTGTCTGGTGCTCCTGGGTGACATTCAGAATGATGGGATAGCATGGCTGGTGTCGAATGCAGGCATATTCACATCCCTTGAGGCCCTTACCTGCGACCTAACTACCCACGATGATGACACGGACTCCTTTGAAGTTCGGCAACGCAGGGATCAAACTGGCGTTGCGGTTCTAGCAGCCTTTCGTCCCCTCAAGAGGTTGACGCTAAACAACTTGTATGGTAGAGCGGTGTATAATGCTGCCCTACGGTACCACGGTCCAACATTACAACAACTTTTCTTGCACTCTACAAATCGCAAGATCTTGCTCCATGCGTCTGTCAAGATGATTGACAATATCCGCCTTACTTGTCCCAATTTACGAAAATTACGTCTATCCATCCGCCGCTCCCAGGGCGATCGGCATGAAGTCGAGCATTACCGGGCTTTGGCCAAAATACCCAAGCTGGAACTACTACACCTCTACCTTGATCCCATAAACTATTCAAGGGACCCAGACTCCCCGGAGACATATGATTTGACACGGGCCCCTATTGTAGACGACGCGTATATTCGTCAAAGCCTGGTAAATTGCGCTGTTGACGCTTCTCTGGCCGTCAGCATATTCAAGATCATTGCCAAAAATCCTTTTACTAGTGGGTATTCAGCATTCAAAGACATCACGGTCTATGTACGCACTGGTAGCGCACGGGATATTAGTTCGGGGAACCCGCGTTACGCATCTTACTTCTCTTTTTTCCGCTATTCAACCTACAAGCCATGGAAGTGTACTCGCGGTGAGGGTTATGATGAGGTGGTTGTTAAGAAGATCGACATTGAACATTGGTCTAGTATAAGTGAGGATGAGATTGAAGATCTTGATAGGGACCATGCAGGGTTGTTTAGGAGTATTTGGCCGGAAAGACGAGGGAGAAATTGCTTGGAGGATTGGTATAGCCTGCCTTTGGATGTAGATACCTAAATCACTGGTTCCCAGGCTGTGTTTTAGTGGTTCAGTATATTTGTTTCCACTAGAATTGAATTGGAACTGGCTGTGAAGTTGATATAGTTATTCAAATATCTCATTGGTCGGTGAGTATTTATTCTGGGCTGTAAGAAGCCGCCATGCACCTCATAATATTATTGTCTTGAAGCAAATTTCATGTATGGCTCTCCTAGCCAGGGAGGCCTAGTTACTCATTATAATTAACGATTCCACGATATCACCACCAGCTTCTTCTATACCCCCATATCAATATATATGTTAGGCCAGTGGGTTCGCTGATGGGATGATGAGTGCCGGTTGGGGATTTGCACCTCTTCGATCTGTGTTTCTTCGGTCCATTATCTTTCAACATCATCATCCAAGGCTTCCGAATAAATCTCTACTGACCCGACCTCAACTTGCCAACTATTCAACGGCTGAAATACAACCCCTGGATGCTGAAGAAAGGATATACCACCCTCAGTCAGACGTGGAGGACTTGGAGGGATACAGGCCTGGCGGATACCATCCAACTGTTGTCGGAGACACTCTTTGCGATGGCCGCTATAAGATAATCCACAAGCTGGGATACGGGGGTTATTCCACCATCTGGCTTGCTCGTGACCAACAACGCCAGCGTTATGTCTCACTGAAGATTCTTGTTGCAGCAGCTTCAAGGGAAAGTGATGATAACGAGAGTAAGATTCTTCGTCTATTGTCAAAAAGCGGCCTGGAGCATCCGGGAAGGCGATTTATACCAACCTTGCTGGACCAGTTCTCATTTAATGGGCCTAACGGGCATCATCAGTGTCTTGTGGGCGAACCAGCTGGGTGTAGCATAGCCAGCTCAAAGGAGAACAGTACAAATCTCATGTTTCCTCGAGATGCTGCGAGATCTATTGCGGCACAGCTCGTCATGGGTCTGGACTATTTACACGCGAATGATATATGTCATGGGGGTATGTATCTTTTCCTTAGCTTGGTTTACCTATTCAAGGTATATTAACTACTGAATTAGCAGACCTCCATTTGGGCAACTTTCTTCTACGTGTCCCAGAATTTGATAACCTGAGTCCGGATGAATTGTACGAACGACATGGTAAACCATACGAGGTTCCTACTCATCGGCTTGATGGAAGGCCTAGCACCCCCCATGCACCATTACATGTTGTTTATCCTATGAAGCAGAATATGCCTTCGAACGATATAACAGATCCTGAGATTCTAATTTCAGATTACGGGACCTCTTTTGCTATTTCGAAAACAACATCTCCAAGACTCCATACCCCGGCTCTCTATGCTCCTCCAGAAGACTTCTTCAACGATAGCATCATCGGCACTGCAGCAGATGTATGGACACTGGGTGTAGTCTTGTACGATGCCATGGGTGAAAGGCCACTTTTTGAAACATTTGCATGGGATCCAGACAACATCATTGGTGAGATGGTGAATACACTTGGCTACGAACAGATGCCTGAACGATGGTGGAACTCCTGGAAGTGTCGCTCTGAGTTCTTCAATGAGGACGGTTCCTGGGTTAGCAACTTCCAACGCATTGGCACACCTGCGTTCCGCCGTCTTCATCAGCGGATGTGGGACATGGGACGCGGTGAGACTCCCGAAAGCTGTCAATGGGATGTTGCTGGTGGTGAGCTTAAGGCGTTGGAGGATATGTTGAGATCTATGATGACTTTTGAACCGGCCAAGAGACCCACGGCGAGGCAGCTTATGGAGTCGGAGTACATAGTCAAATGGGCCTTGCCGGCGTGGCAGAAACAGATGCGAAGGAAGCAGTAGATACTTACATACATACCTCGTATTGTGAGCATCAACAGAGCGGAAGCCCCAAAGGTCCAGCCTCTGTCAATTAAGTTTAGTCGATTAGTCATTCTTCCCGGGCCGATCCGAGAAAATTTAAGGTTTAATTGCTGACTAAAATTATTTTTAGCCTCGCTTACCTAACACAGAAGTCCATTCTTAGGGCTGGATCTGAGAGATGAAGCGACCTTTGATATTAGGGGCTACACGATAACATTGACTAGTCCTTATAAAACTGGCCAGCTCAAGCCCTACACTATGCATCTCACTCATGGACGAGAGAGCGACGGCTGTTCTGAGTATATTATGACGCAGCTTAAAGGCTGGTCAATGACGAGTGACCCTGAGACGTTTTAAACTGTATATCGGAATGCACGAGGCTGGCAAAGAGCAACAGGACAGGTTTATTAGGTATGCAAACGAGAGGCAGACAGGTCCGGTCCGAATTTCTGTCCATGTATAATGTCGGAGCCAGAGGCAGCATTGGATTTAGCTGGAGTTCTCATATCAAGTCGACTAAGCCGAGAAAAAGTGAACCTGCACTGGTGGTTCTCGCGTGATGAAGTTATATGTTTCGGGGTACTTCCAAGTAGCACGCATTGCCTTTTATATTACGATTCTTTTAATCTTGTTTAATTGTTTATTTTTAATCCCCTTGCTCGGGACCCAGGCTTGGGGTTATCCCGGACAGATACACCCTGTCAGCTCGTTTTAAGTGTCGTAAATACATCTCTCTATAGCTCTCTCTTTCACTATAGAATACGGCAGACTACTACCGGATATATGCTAGATGCTTTCTTCCAGCTCGCGTCTTTTACTAGGTAGATGGAGATATCAACTCCTATTACCTCCTTCATTGACTCGACCCAGCTGCCTATGCCAGAATAAGCTATCATGGAGAGCCTTTCGTACTTGCAGCTCTGGGCTCAGGATGGAAGAAGATTCTGCTACCTCCAACACTCCCAAATACGAATACATCGAGGGCTGTGAACGGCTGGAGAGGTACAGTCCCGGTGGTTATCATCCAGTGAAAATCGGTGACCAGCTGTGTCATGGGCGGTACAACATTGTCCAATTTCTAGGGCACGGAGGCTCTTCAACGGTTTGGCTGGCTTTAGACAAGGTGAAGCAAAAATTAGTTGCTGTCAAGATAAAAACGGCCGATTCGACTGATCAAGAGGAGGAGATCATGGCTGAACTTCGTGATATGCCCTTGATCAGACAGCTGCAAGACGTCTTTGTCGAACATGGCCCGAATGGAACTCATCGATGCCTTGTCATGGAGACGGGATTATGCAGTCTGAGAGTGTCGAAAGTGATGTCTGCTCATGAACTGTTGTATCTTTCTACTGCTCGAGTCATCATTGCAGAACTGGTGTTGACTGTCCAGTCCTTGCATGATCGGGGGATTGTGCATGGCGGTTAGTTATTGCTACCAACTTATTATATGGCCATATGTCGTTGTTGAGTCGCTGTAGATATCCACGGCGGTAACATTTTACTACGGCTTCCAGAGGATATCAGGCAGATAACAGATGCTACAACGCTGTATCAACGGTTTGGAGAACCCATTACGAAACCTGTTGTCAGAGTCGACCGTCAGCCACTGGATGTGGGTGTCCCTACTCATGTATACTGGCCAATACGGCTATCAGTTCGATCTGACAAGATTATGGACTCTCACCTGCCCATCATGCTATCGGACTTTACTTCCAGCTACTATCCAAGCCAGACGAGGCAGATGATTTCTCGCACCCTCCCTCACATCGTCCCTCCAGAAGCGTTCTCCATTGATGAACACAAAAAGGAAGAGAGTCTGTGCTTTCCTAGCGAAATCTGGACTCTGGCATGCACTGTATTCGACATTCTCGGTGGGGGAGGCCTCTTCAGCGTATGGGAGGCGGTATTCTTCAGGACCAGGCCAGCGCGCTAGGCAAGTTCCCCG
Source organism: Trichophyton verrucosum HKI 0517 (assembly GCF_000151505.1). Taxonomy (NCBI): domain Eukaryota; kingdom Fungi; phylum Ascomycota; class Eurotiomycetes; order Onygenales; family Arthrodermataceae; genus Trichophyton; species Trichophyton verrucosum. The sequence continues at coordinate 39,486 of NW_003315170.1, read as the reverse complement.
AGCCCTGGTGGTCCCAGTGGGAGGAGCGGGCAGAGTTCTTCACCGAAGACGGTGTGAGTATTGAGTTTCCGAATTCTAAAGATAGCCTGGAAGACCGGTATGACTGGTTCATCACTGCGGCTCGACGACGATATAAAATGGAATATCCGGACGAGGAGGAGAAGAAGGCCTTTCTCCAAATGATTGGGCCGATGCTTCGGTATGTCCCTGGCGAGAGGGCGAGTATTCGGGACGTTGTTAATTCGGAGTGGATGCAGAAATGGGCTCTCCCATGCATGCATCGGAGTAGCTAAGAGTACCCTCTCTCTTGTAACATATGTAGCTCTGTGTCTCAATGATCTCATCTCCTAGTTATCCACAGTTAAATGGAACACACCCCTTTGACCCGGGAGCCCTAACAGCCAAATCACAGTTTTATATCTTGACTCCAGGTTGTGGCAGTGCAGGCGATGCTAAGTCTCTTGTCCACGCTAAATCCTACCACGCGCCATTGACTTTTGGCCCGCTTCCGCACCAACACGAGGCGAGCAAGACAGAGAGACTGAGGATTGCCCAGGGGTGGACCATGACCGGGCATCCATGTCTGCAGTAATAGCCTGATAATATTATTGTGCCTGTCTGTCTGTCTGGCTGGCTGGGCTATCTTAGGTTCAATCCTCAGCTGAACTGTGTTGGCCCGGAGACTCGGTAGATTTCGCAGTCTCCTTCAGAGTAGAATCCGTCTGTCTCTCTTCATCCATCACCATCACCGTGACTGTCACAGTCTCGTCTTACTCGCTCTTCGTCTATCAGCCCGTAGTTAGTTCCATCCTGCAGCGAGGGTCAAATCAACGACAACGACCAGCAACGACGACGTACGACTGAACCGACTGCCAGCGTGTCAGTGTCCCGTCAGCCAGCGCGGCCTAGCCTTGCTCGTATCTCGCGCTCACTTGATGGCCCCCTGTTTCTGGTAGTTAGTTAGTTAGTGTTTTTCTTCTTTGCTGCCGGAGGGTTCCTTTTTGTGGCTTGACAGCGAAAGGGAAGAAAAAAAAAGAACGACTTTTTATGTTTCTTGCTTGGCGGCCGCCAGCGAACTGACACTCCCCAGCGACGACGACGACGCCGACGACGACGACGAAACCAGCTTCAACGGCCCATCTCCATCGCCAGCTGCTTTGCTCCGACCAGACGACGGCAAGCAAGGTGGAAGACCAGACGAGACGACGAGTCGACGGCCAGCAGCTGCTCGTCCGGCCGGTGAGTCTCCCAGAGTCCTTCTCACTCCCTGCTTTGCTAAGCCAGACCGCACAGTAAACCGTCAAGTCAACTCCGTCATCGACCCTCTGCCGCCTCGCCTCGACTGCATCGCCCTCTCGCGGCGCCTCTTCCGTTTTGCCTGCGTGCGGCGTACATATTGCCTTCTCTCGCCCGGCCTGCCGATGGGCATGAGAGCCTCTGCTCGCTGTGTCTGACCGCATCCCTTCCCCCCCCCAGAACCTCCCCAGTCGAGAGACAGCCCTGCTCGCACTGGAAGCGCACCTTCAAACCGCCCACTACACATGTTAGCCTTCGCCGGCGCAGACGAAAAGGCCGAAGGATCCTGGAGAGTCGATTATCTGGTCATCGAGCAGCCTCCTTCGCCTCGAGCCCTCTCGCAGAGGTCGAGTTTCCCGCAAACCATGCCGGCTCTCTCCTCGCCGGACACCCCAGACAGCCATCAACAGCAGCAGCACAACCAGCATACCCCGGGAACCAAGCAGGCGTCCTCTCTGTTTGCTCATCCTGCGTCCAAACAGCCGCACGAGAAAGCTGCTGCAAACGCCTTTCTGTGGAACCCAGACTTCAACAACGGAGATACCGGAGATGGAGTCACCGCTTCGGCGAATTTCTTTGTTGACAGTCGCTCCAGGGGGCCAAATTCAAAGGCTGGAGCCACGGTTTCCATCTCTCCTTCGCGAGATCAAGATCGAGAGCGAGACCGTACAGAGAGCGTTGACTCGTCGCTGAGGAACGGGCGTGCCGTCTCCTCTCGCAACTCCATGGCGGACAACGCAACAACAACAACACCCACGACCACCACCAATGGCGCATCCGCCCACAACGAAGCATACGAAGCGTTTGCCGACGAACACGAACGCTGGATGAACGGGACTGGCCAGGCTCAAGGCCAGCAGGGGACTATCAATGGTGCTGCACTGCCGTACCGACCTAGCTCGAAACCTAGCACTACTACGAACTACCAGGCCTCGCAGCTTCACAATTACACCGGATACCCATCCACAGCGGAACTGACACCCCCAAGCTCCTCGTCCCAACACGAAGACGCAGGACCTGCTCCAACAAGACCACCGCCGCCTATTCCTACCACTGCTACTACGACGACCACTACTACTACTACCACCACCACTTCAGTTTCGAAACCCACAACTCCTACACCCAAACCTACAACTCTTGATACCAACAACCTCGCTCCAGAGCCACAGCCCATCACCTATCGACATTCCTCTCCCGCACCTCAAGCATCTTCAAACGCACACTCAGAAATACCTACTTTTCCCTCCAGCCCGCCGGGCGGCCGTCTCATCCACCGACACACCCTCCAGGTGCCACGCCATTCCTCGTCACGAGCAAGCCGTGAACTCTCTACTCCCATCGCCGTTGACGACACCCTCTTGCCCATCGACCGTGTCTCTTCTCCTACCTCTGTCCTCCGCCGTGGCTCGTTCACCATCCCTCGCCTTTCCCAACGCTCAAATCATTCAGAACCTCACTTGGACGAAGCCCTGCACGACGAAGGTGCTGCAAGGTGGACGGAAGCGTTCAAGCAGCGCCGGGCCAGCAAACGAAAGCGGCGAGAGGAGGAAGATGATGACCGCGTCATCGTCGGAACAAAAGTCGATCAGCACCACGTCAACTGGGTGACCGCGTATAACATGCTGACAGGTATCCGTTTCACCGTTTCAAGAACCAACGCCAAGCTTGACAGGGACCTCACAGATGCAGACTTTGATGCCAAACATAAGTTTTCCTTTGATATGTATGTATACACACTTATACGTCTATTTTCTTCAGGAGTGTACCGAACTAACAGTTGATAGTACTGGAAACGAGTTGACCCCGTCGGCCAAGTATGACTTCAAGTTCAAAGACTATGCACCCTGGGTCTTCCGTCGGCTGCGTGCCAAATTCCAGCTTGACCCGGCAGACTACCTCATGTCTCTCACCAGCAAATACATCCTCTCCGAACTAGGCTCGCCAGGCAAAAGTGGCAGCTTCTTCTACTTCTCTCGTGACTACAAATACATCATCAAAACTATCCACCATGCCGAGCACAAACTTCTCCGCAGGATCCTCCGTGAATACTACGCACACATCGAAAACAACCCTAATACCCTCATCTCCCAGTTCTACGGCCTACACCGTGTCAAGATGGCATATGGCCGCAAGATCCACTTTGTTGTCATGAACAACCTCTTCCCGCCCCATCGAGACATCCATCAAATGTATGACTTGAAGGGATCAACAATCGGTCGAGATTTCAAGGAAGAAGACCTAGTAGCAAATCCCCGAGCCACTCTGAAAGATCTCAATTGGCTACGAAGAAACCGCCATATAAATTGCGGTAAGGAGAAGCGAGAGGTCTTCCTTGCCCAGCTCCGTCGTGATGTCAGCCTGCTTCAACGGCTAAAGATTATGGATTATTCCCTCCTGATTGGAATCCATGATGTGGAGAAGGGAAATGAGGAGAAACTCCGTGATCGGACGCTCCAGATCTTCCAGCCTGGAGGTGATTTGGCCGATGAACAACAACCAAACTTGCTTATGCGAACACCGTCCAGACTGGAAAATGCACGCAAGGCAAGAGAGCTAAGAGAAATGATTAAACGCGAGAAACCAGTTCCTATGGAACATACCACTGCCAAGATGCCGGACGAAGTGCTGGATGAACGGAAGAACTTGGTCTTCTACTCAGATGACGGTGGATTTAGGGCAACGAACGAGAACGGGGATCCTGGTAACGAGATATATTATCTTGGTGTTATTGACTGTTTAACTCATGTAAGTTTTGCATGCGCCTCACCGCTGAAATTAAACTGGTAAACTATACTAACACACGGCTCAATAGTATGGCATGGTGAAGAAAGCAGAGCATTTCTGGAAGGGACTTTCTCACAACAGCTCCCAAATCTCGCCTATCCCGCCCCAAGCCTACGGAGAGCGTTTCCTAGAGTTCATCACAAGTATCACCAAATCCAAAGACCAGGTAGAACGCGAAAAGCAAACAGCTGAAGCTGCCCAGACCCACACAACCGACGAAGCCGCCTCATCTGCGGAAAAGAAATCCACCGATGCTCAGAAATCACAGTCCGCACACCCGGAGCCATCCCGAACTCTAAAGACTGTGAGTACCCCGGCAGACTTCAACAATGGCGGTGCAGCTGCAACGTTACCTGTTGTTGAAGAAGTCGGTGAGAATAGCAGCACAGGGGGCCGGAGTGGACGAAGCAACGTGAGCAGAGGAGGAGAAGGAGACGGCGCCCCTGCGGATGAAGAACGGTGGACCAGCATGGAATCCAGACGACACAGTTTCCGCACCGCAAGGGAACCAGCTAGCCCGCCGCCGGTATCTGCGCCTCCACCAATTCCCTCCCCAAAGATCGGTGACGGCGAGTATAAACCACATACCCATTTGGGCAACCCAACCGACAGTAATGGAACCATCCGTGCTGTAAGGAATAGTTCCGAGAGAGATAAGGAGTTACCGCCTACACCTGATAGACCTCCTATGCCTCAACGACGACCGCCCCCAACTCCACCTTCATAGATCTCCTTTTCTTCTGCCACTCACCTGGCCTGCCTTTTTGTTTGATTGTTTGTTTTAATTGTACTTTTACTTACCATGCCATACCTCGCAAAGGATTAGACAGCCCCTTTTTTCCCAGCTAATTTCATTCCTTTTTTCACCCTTTCCCTTCTCTTTTGTTCAATCTTTATCATTCCGTTCCATCGTGTCTAGCAATCTTTAAAGCAAGCATGTCTTTCCCTTTTTCTTCTATCCATGGGTATACACACCACATTTGTTTTCCTCTGTCTATTTTTCTCTCCGTGTCGCCTCTCCTATCTTCCAACAAATTTATACCTTTCTGTATATTCCATTTTCTCCTTTTCTCCCATCCCCCACTTCTCTGTTCCTAATACCATCTATCTATACGGCTACTTACTTAGCTGTATCCATACCGTGTTACGACATTGCACTGCAATTGCTTTACAGGCTGCCCTTTCTTTCGTTCAGTTATATTTATCGTACCTTTCCTTCTGTTGCATTCGTCTCCTACGCAAGCAATCAAGGATATCCATCCCGCCGTCCACGCAAACTGCTTTCTTTTCTTTTATTTCAACCTATCTGCTTTGAATCCTGACTGGCTAGGTGTTCGGTAGCTTAAGTATAGCTCCGAGCTAAGCTCACCTAGCCCAACCAACACATTGCTTGATACCTCTCTTTTCCCCTTTTCGCTTGTTCCCGTCCGTGCAACCATTTATCGCTTTTCTTTCCTCGGTAGTATAGATATCCCTGTGATCGTGTCATTTGTTCTTTATTCTTTGCATTCGCAATTTGTTACGGTGAAGAAAAAAAAACTACTCTCTACACTTGTTGTTCGGGTCTGTGTTCGTTTCCTTCAACTCTCAAACACTCGCTGTAAATCAAATTTGATAGTCAAACAAAAGCCAAAAAACAAACACGCGACTCAGCCACATCGATGACTAAGACGACGTTTGACCCACTTTTCCGAGTTTCTGGTTAGAGTTTCTTGGCATTTGTTATCCGATGTTAATAATAAGGTTCATGTATTACATAAAATGCATAAAAGACATAAAAGCTGTTTCTTATTGGTTGCATATATTTACGACAGTGAAATGTTTCCTAAGATCTGATCTGTATCTCATGGTGTTACCCTTCACGATAGCATAGCCACAAGGGGCCTGGATTGGAGTATGGAAGAGTTTCCAATTGTCCTCGTTCCGTCTATCGTGAAGTAACACCAAGCCATGAGGAAAAGCAAAGTTGCCACCCTCAAGCTATACGTGATGAGAACCAGCCCGGCCTCTACCCGCTTAAATGATAAACGAGTATCAATGGAATAGGCAGAGACGGAGTGGGCTGGCTTGTTTGATATATCGCGTCGAATACAGAGCTTATTCACCATTTGCATCCCGAAGAAATAAATAGTTGAATTTCAAGGCATTGAATCTCGCCTTGTGCTCCACCCTGCGTCGCGAAGGATATGATACATCCAGGGGAGAAAATAGCACAAACAAAGCATGCGGAAGACGTTGGAATATCTGGGGAATATCGTTCAAGATCTGAAATTCTATCGTAAAGTGTAGTCCTAATCATTTAGCCCTTTCAAGCATTATTGAAGAATTGGGGAACATATGGTATCAAAAACAAAAGTTAGATCCTGGCTGGTGGAGAGCTAAGAAAGCAAGCTGCTGGTTTGCATGCCTCGTCCAAATGATGCTTCACTACTAGCAGCCATACCTGCCAAAACGCGGCCCATGCCAGTGATATCCAGCTCTCCTCGCTGCAGCATGGTTTGGTCATCTTCTTCGACCACAGGAGCATTGCCCTGTTGCTGGGCCTTCTGCTTCGCTTCTGCCGAGTCCAATATGTTTTCGGCCAGAATGATGAGTCTGCGCTCTGCGGTAATGAGGATGGTTGGTATCGGTGTGAGATTGAATTGGTTTGCAGGCGTTGGTAGTGATAGGAATCGTATTCCCTTTTGAACCTCGCCGAGCAAATTGATGTGTTCAATCAAGGTGGGTTTTGGGCCAGCTTGGTTGTTGCCGAATAACCCCTGCTTACCGTAGTTTCTTCGGAGGCCAGCAAGGCTTGGGATGTATGCATTACGAGTTCCATGCCAAAGGAGCACTGATTCATCGGCAGGTTGATCCCAGGTTTGGTTTGATGGAATTATGCAAATGCTGCCCCTAGTTGCATGTTGAGTTGCTGAATTTGGTACGCCCTTGAACAATGCCTCTTCTCGGATACGACGTGTAGACGGAGTTAAAGGAGCGAATTGAACGAGTTTAGACTCGGACGTGTCAGCATGGCCTTGAGATCGTACAGTACGTTCTGAGGGCCCCACGCGTCCAGCTATCGCAAAAGAGCTGAGTGAACTTGTTGATCTGCCTTGGTGGGCATTGTCGCCTTGAGAGCTGTCAATGTCCCAGACTCCCCATTCCCCATTGGAGAGCAATACAAAGACACCTTTCCCACCAAGGGCCCATTTTGCATCGACTATTCCTTTGCGGCGAGGAACTTCTCCAGGCACTTGGTCGAAGTCAGTATAGAGAGTAACGAGCCACCGCCCAGTTGCGTCGCCGGTTTCTGCATTTGTCCCAGAGCGTTTCCTATCGAGGTTGGATACTTGTGGCGTAGAAAGACAGGAATAAACTTTAACTGAGCCATTTGTAAACGACAAGAGTAGTTGGGAATGGCGCTCTGAAGGGTATTGGCAAGGAGAAAATGATATGCTGCTAGCCGGAGACTTGAGGAATTGTTGCCGAATAGGGAGCTGCGGCTCAGTTGAGAGGCTATATAACTTCCCCTGTGCCATTTCTCCATTGAAGGGGATACGGTATATGGAAAGTTTGCCTGACAGATCAGATGTATGGATGGCTACAAGGATTTCCCAATTTCCGACAGATGGTGGAGTATCTTGCATGGCGCGACCTCGGCTTTGGGACCGACGATTTCCATCTTCGTCTGTCGGCGTTTGGCGAGTAGATGTTATGGCGGCTGTGGCAGGAGGCCCTTGGACAGAGCCTTCTCCGAGGCTGATAATTTGTGGTTTCCAGAATTCGGCATCTACAGTGCCGGGAGGGGGAGGTATAAGCGGGACTGCGACAATGCGTACCGAAGAGTCACTACAAACGGCGGTGACTACTATCATGTTTGATAGAATAGGCGATATCGAGCTGAGGAAGCGTGCTGCCCCGGGCAGAATGCTGGGTACTGCAATACCCAAAACCTTCGTATCTAGCTTGACATCAAGGTATTGAATGATGTTCTCAAACGGCCGCGAAGGGTCGATTTCTTCTTCATCGTCCTCGAACTCTGGAAGCGCGATTTCTGGCTGGGGTGTAGGAGCAGGTTCCTCGTCGTCTGAGTCGATGATCATGATCGAGTCATTGTTATCGACGCCATTGACTGGGGCTTTCGCTTCCGCGTCATCCTGCTGAGCCTTCTGCTTTTTAAAGTTCTTGCCTCCTCGCCATAGTATTCTTATGCCAAAGTCATGCCCATATATTATCACAGTTGATCCGTTGGGACTCTGGATTGGATAAACCTTCGAATCGTACACACGATGAGGGAATTGATAGCTAAACAAGCAGCGGTTAGACATGTTAATTCAGGAATCAGAATGCAAATGAGAGAGTACCTTAGCTGGAGGCCGTCAGGGCGAGGTCGAACAAGAGGGTCGAAGGCGCCTTTGGACATGTCTGACTGGATGCCCATCCTCGCGAGGTTGGAGTAGTTAGTGACAGCTTCAGATGCACCCTAAAGCATCCCAATTCTTCAAAAAGGACTGAACGATCTGCGCCTTCGTCTCTCAAGCAACGACACTGGCTACTCCGTCTGCTGGGTGTGGTCGACTGCGGTTGTCTCTCTTGTTCAGTCGCAAGCTTGGAGGTTCGCCACAAAATCTGCGTTTGGAAGCTCTCGCGTCAAAATCGCACACGCGCGCTTGTTGACGCTTGGCCGAACAACAACCTCCACCATCACCACCACCACCACCATCACTAAGGTTGAAATCCTAGCAAGAAAACGCACTCTCTTCTGTACACAAGCATCTCCGCTGTACGGATATGTGTATAGAATTGAGGGTGGCTTCAAAGCCATTTTTTCGTGGTTAAGAAGCATGGCTACTATAACGTCTCTGGGCCTGCACAAACCTTCAGCTTTCGGATACCTGGTTGCAGAGTCAATACTGCCTGCCGATGCGCCTGAGGATACCTATACCTGGCGATGCTATAATTCAGAAAATGAGAATGGCGGGATAATAGAGGAAGAGCTTCTCTACACGGACAAGTGTGTTGTCTGGTCGCGCGGCGGGATTGTTAAGAGGTCCTTCAATTTTGAAGTGGAAGGGGAGAGCATCGTGGAAGCTCTTTTTACCTATTTTCCGGCGGGCAAGTCGAACGCTGCAAAGCAGACTAGGACCGGGGCCGGGTTAGAAAATAGCACAGCGGCCCAGGCCGGTGACCAGGGACATACGGCTGCTTCTGTCACAAGCAAGCAAAGCCGTCTAAACGGAAAGATACGCAAAAAGGTGGTTATCCAGGACCAAACGGATTCTAGCAGTGTGCCGGGACTAGGGACCCTTGAGAATGAAAATACTACGGAGTCTTCTAGAGCACTTGTTGTAGTGCTAAAGTCCCAAGTTCACATATTCTTCATTTCAGGTGACAGCCATGTCGTTCCACTGCCGTTTGAGCTTGACTCGATATGGCCCACTCCAAACGGACTACTATTCCAACGGAAACTGCCTGAGAAACATGAAGCGCCAGTTCCACCAGCTCCTCCGAACTCCTTTGTTTCTTCCCAACCTAGGCATCCCACGTCGAGACATTCTGCTGCATCGTTCAGGCTCTCTGGTGGAACAGGAAACCGGTCCCTACTAGCGCTTTCTCCGTCTCAGCCTTCAAAACTCCTTCTCAAGACTGAAAAGGATGACTCCGCACCCCGAGTATTCTCTCTCCTTGACCCTCATTCAGAAATGGGACTCGTAGCAGTCACTTCCTCTCCTCTTGATGATGATGAACTACACAAACGAACTGACATCTTAAGCCAAACTGAGGAGCTTCTTTACGTATCTCCTACTAGTGAAATACCTTTGGGGGTGCTCACAAAAGGCGCCTCTCCTCTGATATTACTAGTTACATTAAATCCGAAGTCAGGGTTGCACAATATATGGGTTGCAAAATATAGACCCAGGGAATCCCCTATATCTTCCCAGAATCAGCGGAGAAAGTCATCAAATACTCGTTCAAAACGACGAAGCTCCCACTTTGATATTACTACCGGTACGTCGACACCCGTCGGCCCAGGGCCATCGAGTTTTAGGGAAAGTTTTGGTGGGCCGGGCCACGGGCGAAACGCGTCTCAGCAACTCAATCTTGAAGGTAAACAGGAGGGAGCTGCAGATCTTGCTTCACACCTTGGACAGGAGTTTGAAGATGTCGGTGTGACGTCTAAAGCGTCAAGAAGAGTTAGCTCTCTACTTGCCCGTAGTGACCTAATGGCAAACAATGATAGGTCAACGTTCTCTGATCTTGCCGGAAGCCAACTCAAATCCTCCTTCCACGGCGGGTCCCGAAGGGGGGAGTCATTTGGAGGTACTGGCCCTCGCCTTAGTCAGAGCTTTAACCGAAGAGGTTCTCTTCCGCCAGGAACTGCGTCTGTCTATAGCAATGGCAGCAGTTTTCTTGACGCGCCTGTTGATAAACTCCTGGAAAGTTTAAATAACGGAGGTGATTTCGACGGGTTTGAAAGCATGGGAATCAAGGAAACTGTGTCCAATCTCCCTCGTGAAGTTATCCTTTCGAAGATAGCGAGTGTGCCTTCAGGAATTATATCAACCAACGCGCTCCCATACAGCCAGAAAACCTGTCCATTTGAAGTTTTTACTCTGGCTTCATCTGATGAATCTACATTAAAGGATCCCGAATCAATACCCCTGGCAGTCTGCATCCTCAATCGAAACTCAAAAGACTTGATTGTTGTAACCCTAAGCGCTCAGAATTTGGGTTCTCAAGCTCGTCAGTATGAAAATGGGGATAATGATATCTCAACATACAAAGTTCGCGCACTAAATGTTCGCCACGGTTCAAATGTTCTAGACTGCTGCAAATTGGCCGACAGGGGCGTTTCTCGAATGCTTGTACTCTCCTCTACCAGTGATGGTAGAGGTGAACTAACGCTCCAAGCCCCATGGAGCACGCTGGTGAGGGTGGAACTCCCGGATAGTCTGGTTCTATATGAGCCGTCCAATATATCCATGGAGTTAACTCCGTCAAATATCCGTGAAGAAGGACTTGGACGGGTGCTCTGCAAGACGCCCCTGAATATGCGTCGTCTCACCCAGTCAACTGCCGGCGGAAAGGTAGATATCACCGATGAACAGAATAGAAAGCACAGAATACAGATCCAGCTTCAGCCGTTTAACTCTCTTGTGAGAAGAATTCTCTCTCTTTGTCGATATGTTTTACGGCATGCCGAAAGGGCTGGGGATGGAGTCCATATCGGGTGGTGGCAAGCTCTCAGGTGGCTTCGTGCAAGGGATGTGAGGGAAGAAAACCTGGAGTGGACCGCTTTGGTGGTCATCCTCTTCTCAATGGCAGTTTACTTCATCGACGATATTACCACGGAGCCTAAAGTTCTGCCGAAGAAGAAAAAGAGAGGGGCCCTAATGCGATCCAGCACTGGAAGCTCAATCGACTTGACAGATTGGCACAGCATGGTTGACCAGGAATCAGGTTCAGCTGGTATTTGCGCATCATGGATGTCAACCACAGCCTGGGACTGGATACGAGAAGAACATACTAAAAATTCAGTGGAGAGGACCCAAAGTCACCGGACAATTGACGACCACAAAGCAGAAACCCAACCAAATGACAAGAATACATATATCACTCGGTGCGCACAGCTTGCCCGGGATTTTCTCTCGTCACCGCAGGGTGAGGCTGCTACTGGTGGAGATGGTTATCTTACTATTGCTATTTCGCGAGACCAAGGTACACGAAGGACGGCCCTTGGTACCATTCTAGTTGGAATGCACCTCCTTCGTGAGGAGCTTAAACTATCAGTTGCTAACACCGACAACTCCCGTTCTGAAAAGGGGCTCTTACTTCCTGTGCTTGCTCAGATAGGAGGATGGTTAGGCTGGGATTCCTGGACGTGGAAAGAGGGTAGCTACTACGGCACAGAGACTGCCAGTATTGACGCGTGGACGTTCGAAGATACTCGCATCACCGGGCTGGACCTGCCCCCGGAGCCCTTTACACCTCCGTCTATCTTCAGCTTCGTTGAGAATACTCTTCAGCGTACCCCTTCTTCCTTCCTAACGCTAATGGACGTCGTATCTAGCTCGACTATTGCGCCTGGAAGTGGCAAGATATGGGACCAAGCAGTGAATTTAACTCCTAGATCTTTGGCCCTTACTGGGTTCCTTTCCGAAGTTAGAAATAAGCAATCTGCTCCTGAACGAATGGCCCTATTACTTCGCTGGGGAATCACATCTTCTTTGATTGACACTCTTCCAGACGGCATCAGCACCCCCCTCCACGAAGCCATTTTCAACTGCCAGGGGGATCCCCCGCTTTCCTGGGGCTCCTCACTACTCGAGCTTGTGGATAGAGAGGACTTGTTTCTTTCTACATCTAGCGAGACTCCACAACTCCCAGCTTCTCGCTCCCAGTTCATCCAGCCCCATGATGCCCATAGAGATGTCCGCAGTATCGGAAATTCAGTTCTTGACAGTAGCTCGACCAATTCGTTTGAGATTTCTGCAGAAGCTGACCGCCACTGGATAACTAAACTGATATTTCGTGATGATAGACGCTATTTTGAGGCTGCAAGGATTCTTAATCAGATGAAAGCTCCAACTGCAGAATGCACACCCGAGCCCGACTGGTCTGAGTCTGATCTTTTGGAAGCACAAAAAGAGCTCGTCCAGCTAGTGACCCTGAGGACGTTGTCCATTCCTGCGGGGCGAGCTATGCTTTGTTTCGACGGGCGTGTACCACTGCTCACAGAAAAGTTACCAATCCCGTCTTTTTCACTGCAATGTGTTATGAAGCCATCAAATGTTACAATCAGCGCCGATAGATCGGCTTTTGTGGAAGAAAAGGCATGCTGGGCTTTTTTCCATAACGGAGTTTCCACTGGGCTGGCAATCTCGAAATCCGCCAAGGGGATTGACACCTCGTGGATACTCTATAATAAACCAAATGAGCTCACTAACAGACATGCTGGGTTTTTATTGGCTTTGGGGCTAAATGGACATTTGAAAACCCTTGCTAAATGGGTAGCTTTCAAGTACTTGACCCCTAAGCATACCATGACCTCTATTGGCCTACTTTTGGGATTATCCGTATCCTATCTAGGAACAATGGATACTCTGATCACTCGTCTACTCTCTGTTCATGTCACGCGAATGCTACCGCCAGGCGCAGCTGAGCTCAATTTATCACCCTTGACACAGACTACTGGCATAATGGGCATAGGGCTACTCTACTGCAATTCCCAACATCGCCGCATGAGCGAAGTGATGCTTTCCGAAATTGAACACATGGAAGAAGAAGAGACTTCGGTTTCCCAGGAACCTTTGCGATATGAAGGGTACCGCCTTGCTGCCGGGTTTGCATTAGGATTTGTTAACTTAGGAAAGGGAAGCGATCTTCAAGGTCTCCAGGATATGCGAATCGTGGAGAGATTGCTTGCATTGGCAGTGGGTACGAAGGAGGTTAATTTAGTCCATATTCTCGACAAAGCAGCAGCAGGAGCCACAGTTGCGATTGCAATAATTTTCATGAAGACGAATGATAAAGCTTTGGCCCAGAAGATTGATATACCGGATACCGAAGTCCAATTCGACTACGTTCGCCCCGATATCTTCCTTCTTCGAACACTGGCAAGATATCTTATCATGTGGGATTCCATCAAGGCCAGCCAGAAATGGATACAGAAGAGCTTACCCTCATTTTACCGGCACAAGTACCGTTTGTCTGCTATTAAACGACTTACCACCGACGATATGCCTTACTTTAATATTGTCGCTGGGCTTTGCTTTGCTTTGGGTCTTCGATTTGCAGGATCGGGTTCCATAGAAGCACGAGACCTTCTTGTTGCACATCTTGACCAGTTCATAAGGATTTGCCGAATATCGGCGTTGAACTATGACGCCAAATTAACGCAGAACTCCGTACGAAATTGTCAAGATATCGTTGCACTCTCGGCTGCGGCAGTTATGGCTGGATCCGGTGATCTAGTGACGCTCCGCCGGCTACGCTCTTTGCATGGACGCGTTGATGGTGATACTCACTACGGAAGCCATATGGCAACTCATATGGCGCTGGGTATGCTCTTCCTGGGTGGAGGGACCTACACCCTTGGTACCTCTAATATCGCTGTTGCCTCCCTTCTCTGCTCGTTATACCCAATTTTCCCGACCAGCGTCCTCGACAACAACTGCCACCTCCAGGCATTCCGTCATCTATGGGTTCTGGCTGCTGAACCTCGATGTTTGATACCTAGGGATATCGATACGCGCCGGCCCGTCACGATTCCAGTGTCATTGACGCTTAGTACGGGGGAGGTGAAAACAGCTACCGCCCCGTGCCTTCTCCCTGAGCTGGACGAGGTATCTTCAATAAAGATCGCCAGTGCTGATCACTGGACCATCACGCTGGACTTTACCAGCAATGAGAGCTTAAGGAATAAGTTCCGGGATGGCGACCAGTCAATCTACTTGCGAAGGCGAGCCAACCATCATGATTCAGAGCGATCAGTTTTCTCTACCACGATTGCTGGACTGAGCGATGCCCAGGACATTCCCCCACCAGCAGCCATTCCAAGAAACACGCGACCTTTCTACGCAATGCCTCCTGCAAGTCTACATGCCTCGCTGCAGCCTAGTGAGAAGGGCCCCGGCGAAGCTCGCATGCCACCACGTCACATCTGGGATTTTATATTCGATCTCCCGGCATTTTCGTCGCTGGATATGTCTGAGCGAATGGCTGTGCTGCCGCAGATTCCATTCCATGAATCTCTGAAGTTACTCTCCTGTGGAAAGAAGCGAAACAGGACTAGTCCACCATCCTGGCTGCGGCCTACCGCTGTCGATACAAGGCTTGTTCTCAACCGGACTATGCGTAACCTCATCTCTGCAGCAGCCTGCCACGGAGTGAGTGAAGAGGTGGTTCGAGATCGGCTCTGGCAGCTACGGCTGCTCTTTGCATGGATCGACGGTGCAAAGTATAGCAGCAATGACGACGGTGCTGGACATGACAAGGATGGCATTTCCATCTCGATGAGTAGATGGCTCAAGCAAGAAGTCATTGAAGACGCCCGGTGGAAGATCTGGAGGATACAGTCCGGGGACACCAGTGTGATAGATGTAGATTAGGCCCTGCCGCTACGTAGTTATATACACATACATACATACATACATACATACCCACTGTCTCCAAGAATATAGCTATCGTCCTCGCCTTCGGATATCAACCTCCTTTCCAAATGCATGTGCTTAGTCATCAATCGATACGCAAAAGCAACGACATCGAACTTTCGCAGCAGGAAGAAAACGACCTCGCATTCACATTTCTCCCCTACAGGCGGGCTTCTCACTATTTTCATGGCTGGAATGCAAGCTGCGTCTCTTTTGCTCGGCAGACCGCGTGCGACGTCTCAATGACCCGGCGACAGCGCAAGCAGCCCGAAAGTCGACGTCGGACGGGCTGCTGGACATGCAAGGGTACAGTCCATACGAAAACCCCCCCCCTTTCATGCATCAACGGAGATGCAGCCTCCCTCCCGCCGTGGGAGGGATTCCCTGTATCTCCTCTGTACTCCTCTCCTTTGTGCCTTTGATGATCCTGTTAATGCTGACTGGAAATCTCGGGGTTGATTTGTTGGTCGGCCGCAGAGAAGCATGTGCAATGTACGGAGGAAAAACCGCGCTGCAGTCGATGCGTACGGCTGAATCTCGACTGCGTCCGGGGGCTAAAGCTGCTTTGGAAAGAAGATGCATTGCAGAGAGGGATTCGGTTCGGCCGTGAAGGTGATTTATATTGGACTCCTCCTTTTTCTTTGCTCTTAAAACAATTATTCTGGTAGCTATTGCTACTGTTACTCGAGCAGGCAGACTAATATTCACGAGACAGGTGCCAAACCAGAGTCTGATCGGAAAAATATTGAGCGGAACTTCCAGGCGGTTCCCATCACCCAGTATGCTGGTCGCTGGCTGTTTCTCAACACGACCTACTGGGACTTTGGTAGCTCTCCAGACCGGCCGCTGGAAGAACCCGAAAGTTTAACCCAGTTATACGGGGCGGGAAGATGGACGTGCTCCTTTGTCCCGAGCCTGCGAGCTCCGCCGGGTCACCCACTGACATCCTTTTCCCAGACTGAACGCTATCTGCTAGACTACTTTATTGAGGGTATTGGGCCCAACTGCTCGCTGAGCCCGTTCTATAACCCGTATCTGTCTCTGGTCACCCCGCTCGCTCTGTCGCATGCACCACTTCGCAATACCCTGCTCGCTATCGCGGCGAACCAGTTCTATCGACTCGGAAACGTTAAATTCGAGAAAGAAGCCTACATCTATAAACAGCGCGCCCTTGCTGGTCTCCAAAAGGAAATTAACGAACGTAAACCAAGCTTTGGCGCCGTTGCAACGGTCCTGATGCTCTGCTTTCACGATGTATGCTCCTATTTTCTTTCCTTCCTCCCTTCACCATTTCGACTTTTTTTCATTTTTTTCATTTTTCACCTTTCATTCCTTTATGAAAAGTAGATGATCCAACTTCCTGCGTGCAATAATCTTAATCGCGGCTTTTCCCCCTTTTCTGTCTCTATTTAGATATCGGACGGATGCACACCATCATGGAAAACGCACCTTCGCGGCGGTATGCAGCTCCTAAACCTGCTTCCCCTGAAAACGGCAGAAGGCCATATGCTGAAACAGTTCTTCGTCATGTACTTCGTTGCGCATGACATTATGGGACGAACGGCTATGGAAGACAGCTCGGAAGCAGAGACCCTAGAAAATGCATGGCTAGCAGACGACGATTTAGAGGAGGTGCGCGGCCCAAGTTGCTTTCTTCTTTTTTCTTCAAAACCTCTCGCTTACCACCCTGGAAGATTGATATGCTTATGGGCTGCTCTCGCGGGCTAATGAGCCTAATTAGCAAGATCTCAAATCTCGCTACCGAGAAGTCTAAGGTGAGTGTTCATTTCCGAGTAAAAAAATAAAAGAAAAAAACAAAGAATATAAAAAAAGGAAGGATTCACGTTTGAATCCGTCTGTTTCAACCTCCTAACTGTCCGTGCACATATGAAAAGATGTCAAAAAGTCGACCTCTCTCGATCTCAGAGCTCTCGTACTTCAACAATGCTCGTAACAATCTGGAGCTCGAACTCCAAAGTGTTCAACAGACTCTCCCATCGTATGCGAAGGACCGAGACGACTTGCTGCGCGTTGCAGAAGTCAAGAGGTTGACTGCTCTTCTCTACCTGCGACAGCGCCTTGGGACTCCACGCAATTCATCAATCCTGAGCCCTGTAAGTGTGGGTCTATATGCTCGATACCCCATAACTTTTAATACGAATACAACTCGAGCATCGCCCAGCCCGGGGCCGCTGGCCTTGGTCGAGTCTTCTACGCTTGCCTGGAAGGAGAAATTGGTCACAGATATCATTGCGATAATATCGACTCTGCCTGGCACAGCGACGCTCCTTTGGCCGCTCTTTGTCGTCGGAAGCGTCGACATTGACAACGAGGAACATCGCCGATTTATACTTGAGAGGCTGCAGAACATTCAAAACTCTCGCAATCTAGGCAATATCCGCCGGGCAAGACTGGCCGTAGAGTCTGCATATCGGGCCAGGGATCTTGATCATCCTCGAGGGAACGACTGGGGGCGTGAAGGGCGTGGAATCAGTCTGGCATGAAAACCGACGAAACGAAAGAAAGATGATAGAAATTGTTTTCCACTATACGGAGTAATTATACACTGGGTAGGGGGCAGGGGGGTGGTATTCCTGGATGTTGAATAGATGGTTTCCATATTGTGACAATGTGTGTACGTTTTGCTCCCCCTGTTGATATTTACTCGCTTAATTATGTAACTGCTGCATTTTTTTCTTGGTTGAAATACTTTGGTTTTTGCATTTACCCGATTGTCCTTTTCTTTCCGCTGCCATTGTACCTTTTTGGATTGGGCGTGGGACGGATTATGAACCAGTCTGAGTCTGCAGCATGTCTGCCGATGTGTAGGTTCGTCCATCCCCATTCCACCACCCCTGAGTGCGTTGGCGGCCCGCAAGCGCCGTTTCCGTGTGCTACGGCTCCTTCGCTGACAAGGATACCCAGGCTTCGGCTTGCTTCCACTGACATTTCAAGCTTAATTGATGGAGCATTTCCTGTCACTGCAGCCGGCGGCCTACGATCAACACGGAAAATGGAGATGTGAGCACATGCATACGTGCTAAATGCGTCGCAAGGGCCTCCAGTATACGGGGCGCTCCCCTTGCGGGTTGTTGATGCTGTCAAGCCACGGCCATGTACGAAAAAATTTGGACTAGCCGGTGCCATCCCACACAGGTCAGGGGAAGAATAATATGCGGAAAAAACTCATTCTTGCACCTTTTGAGGTGCGATAGTTTACGCAGATCCGTAGAGAATAGCTGCTATATAGTTATTCACTATGTTCCTTCACTCAAATACCCTTTTATACCCTTTCACCGTGCCATGGCCTCCTCGCGTGAACCCAGTCCATTTTGAGAGCGTCGACTGATATTTTTCTGTTCCTCGGTTATCAAGGTCTTCCAACTTTATACGGAGTTCTATTGACAGAAAGTGCGTCAAAATTTCTCCTAAGATGGCACGCAAACAGGAACATTGCGGCAACGGGGATGTCAATGAGAAGAACCTCGTCCAATCTAATTCAATAGCGTCAGATCTGTCCCCTGGCCTGGAAGACGATATGGTGGATCGAGCAGCTGTATACCTCACACAGGCCGTTGAATACCCGCCCTTGACTCCCGAGGCGGAGAGAGCTCTCGTCAGGAAGATCGATTGGATCGTTCCTCCTATGGTCAGTCGTCTAAAATTACCTGTCTGACACCGTGATGAAAAACCCCTAAAGAATTACTGACACGTCCTTATAGCTCCTGCTTACTGCTACACTTGGGGCAGTTGATAAAGTGGCACTGGGAACAGCGGCCCTTTATGGACTAAGGGAAGATCTGGGTTTGAAAGGCCAGACATATGCCTGGGCAGGATCTATTCTGCCAATCGGGGTGAGTTACATTTCCTATAATTCGTACGCAAACGTATGTAGGCTGACAGATTATGACATACACAAAGGCTATTGCAGGCATGTGGCCGTCATCATATCTAGTACATCGATTTCCGTCCGCCAAGTATCTTTGCGTTTGCTCCATTGGATGGTCAGCCGTTACCCTCCTTCTACCAACGTGCACTGGAGGGCAAAGCCTACTTGCATTAAGATTTATCATGGGTTTGGCTTCAATTCATACATAATATGTGGAAGTTAATGAGTACGCTAATATTCTATAATATGTTCGGACAGGGTTCCTTGAAGCTATCATTGTGCCGGGGATATCACTACTGATTGCGGGTTTCTACAAAAAGAGAGAACAGCCGCCGAGAAATGCCATTGTTTTTTCCGCTTTCAGTTCTGTTATCAACGGATTTCTCTCATATACTGTTGGCCGTATCCCTTCGCCTGCACCATTGAGGCTGTGGCAGTACCTCTTCCTTATTGTAGGTAAGTGACGCCCCGTTTGCTACAGTATTTACGTATACAATGATACAAATAGGTTTACTAGGGTCTGTTTCAATGGCATGGTCGATATTTGCACTTATATTTCTCCCAAACTCTCCAATGGATGCCCGTTTCTTGACAGATGAAGAGAAGTACCATGCAGTCAAGCGTTTGGCCGAGAACAAAACTGGAATCGTCAACAAAAGATGGAAATGGAACCAAGTTATTGAAGCCGTTCTCGATCCAAAGACATGGATTATTTTTCTATTCAACGTTGCAATTAATATTCCTAACGGAGGTATATCCCCGTTTTATACTCACTAATTGAAGGAATCGATTCTAACATCTGTACAGGGCTCATAACATTTGGTGGAATTCTAATAAAAAATTTGGGATTTTCACCCTTCCAAGCGTCCCTATTAAACATGCCTACTGGTGTGATGTCAACGCTTTCAGCTTTTATCTTCTCTAGTCTTGCTGCTAGATGGGCAAATAGACGGTGTCTTGTCACCATGCTTGCTGCCTCAGTTCCCGTCATTGGATCTATAATCGTTTACACCCTGAAGAGAACGGATATTCCTGCTCAAATCATTGGACTCTACTTTGTGAGTTAATTCTTGGAACTCGCTATGAATATGTGATAAATACTAACATTCCGAAGCTGTATACCTATTTTGGCCCTTATGTTGTTGGTAAGTTTGAACCATACATTCTCTATGGATACATCTAGCTAATGCATGTCAAGGCATATCTCTCGCCCAAGCAAATACGGCAGGCCACACGAAGAAGAATGTCCAATACTCAATCTTATATATAGGCTATGCCGTTGGTATGTGCTGTCCCTAGGTCGAATGATTAACATAGCTCGTTATACTAACCCCTGACTACTAGGAAACTTGATCGGGCCTCAAACATTTCGTGATAGTCAGGCCCCTGCATACACTGGTGGATTCATCGCAATGCTTGTATGCTATTGTTCTTGTATACTGCTCATGGGGATGTATTGGATCCTAGCCGCTTGGATGAACAAACGGGCTAGCAGAGCTCGTATGTCAGCTACTTGTGAAGCAGTTTCGGTAGAGAACCATATAGACCAGTTCATGGATAAATCGGACTTTAAGCAGGTGAACTTCAAATATACCACATGACTCGGTGTTGTGCTAGGTATAATTCGGGCAAGATTCGGTCGGATAGACTTAAGACTTAGATTTAGGGCAAATGGGACATTGCTTTTAGAGTACTAATTACTTGTTTCATTTTTTTTGTATAGAAGTACAAGGGAATGCAGTTAAATGAAGTGAGTAAACGCAGAAAATAGGTAAGAAAAAGCTGAGCGAAGGCAACCATTTAACCGTTTAGACAGCAGACAAGGACGCTATACATGATCAAAGCAATGAGTCGAAATAATGGAGGTGATGAAAAAGACGTAAGAAAACGAACCATGACCTCCCAAATCAGGACGGGTATTGGGTGTGAGAAGGTATGCGAGGAGGAATGCGTGAAGTTGCAAGACCGAATCACCATACCCATGCCGTCCCATTCCTGACAATAAAAGCCAAAGCCATGCGCAAGCTCCATCCTTTTCAACGCCAAACAAAAGAATAACAGGGAAAAGAAGGGAAGTTGGAAAGAGAGGTAAAGGGAAGGAAAAGCATCGAATCACACCATACAGTTTGTAGCCCACATCATAATATACTCGCACGTTTTTACCAGAAAACGATATGAATTGAATAAACAAGGAAGAAGCCTTACTTTGCAGCGGCTTTCCCGGAGAGGCCGATGGCCATCTTTTCTCTTTCGATTTTTTCTTTCTCCATCTGAAGTCGGTCGGCTTTGGTGATTCGCGGTTTTCTGGCGCCGCCGCGGCCAGTTCCTGATTTACCAGCTGTGGCACCATCGCCGTTGGGATGATTCGTTGTTGAACTGCTACCGGCGTGTCCACCGCGACCGCGAGACGATGTACCAGAGTTTCCATGGGTGGTGCCACTTGCGCCACCACGTCGGCCACGGCCTCGTTTCGTAGTTCCATCGGCTCTATAAAAGACATTTGTTAGCACTGTGATGTAGGGGCCAAGTAGTCTATAGAGGGAGAGAGCGTACTTTTCAACAGAAACCTTGTCGCCCTCCTGGACTAGAAGCCCGGAGTAAACGAAAAATCCGTCTTTGCAAGCTGCTGCCTGCTCTTCCCAGATTAACTCACTGTCATCAACAAAGGGGTCGTCACGATCGTATTCCTCGATTTTGCGTCGACGGGGCTTTTTGACTTCACCATTGGGATTGGGGGCAGCGGTAGCTTCGTCAGTTCCAGTGCCGTTTGGTGTGTGAGCGCCCATACCGGACATGTTAACATCGCCATCGCCGTCACTATCGCGATCCACGTCAAGAGAAAGATCGTCTTCGGCGCCGCTTTCCCCCCGGCCAGCTCGTTCAGATTTCTCCAAAACGGCGCTCGCAGCCGCCAGACGTGCACGACGTTCTTTTTGGGCTGCAATGCGTGGATGTAGCGCATCGAAGCCGTATTGTTCCTCTGCCATCCGGGCAAAATTTATCACCAGATTTGACTTTCCCTTGATAGGAATGTTTAGAATGATATTTGGTAAGTATTTGGTGTCGGATGATGAGCTAGTGTCGCCGCCGAAGAGAGCATTAGAAAGCAGGCCGGATCCGGTGGAAGGTAGAGGTCGTGGAGGTTCCTTATTGCGAGACGAAGCGGGTTTGGGGGACAAGGCACCTGAGGAAGGGTTTCCGGTAGAGGATGCAGTATTCTTTTTGGGGCCAGGCTTTGAGCTCGCTGGCTTCGAATCAATATCCATTGCGTTTGAGTCCTGTGATTTCGAGTGTGTGAGAGGCTGTGCCGATGGCTTAGAGGATTCGGTAGCTCCGTTAGCAGGGTTTTGGGTGGGTGAAAGGGTGGGCTTATTGTCGGACGTAGTCGTGACAGGAGGAGGAATGGAGATAGCAGGAGTAGAGTTGGCAGCTGGAAAATCGATAATGCTGGAAATAGCTGGGGAAGCGCTAGCTCTGAATGGAGTAGTGGCCGGGCGAGGTGGAGGAGTCACTGTATTTGGTGGTGGACTAAAGGATGAGCTTCCCTGGGGAGCTGGTGCGGGCTTCGCTGTGGGTACAGCCGGAGTAGAAACGGATGAGCTGCTCTCGATAGCTGACCGGATAGGGTCATAATTCTGTCCGCTCGAGCGTGGAAGGGAAGCAGGCTGCGCCTGTTGGGGAGGTGGGGGAGGAGGCGCATGGTGAGTGTTGTTGGTAGTGGTGGTGGTACTGTTGTTGTTGTAGGCATAAGGCGAGCCAGAAGTGCCACCAGCTTCGTAGTTGCCGTTTCTCTGCGGATAAGATGCTGGATGATGTGGTGAAGGCTGTGGAGAGTGCTGTGAAAGACTCCGCTGCATCGAGTATGCGGGTGTGGGAGATGGTTGTGCGGAGGAAGTCTGCGGAGGGTGCTGGCTAAACTGATGCTGTTGCTGCTGCTGTGAGAGCTGTGGCGGATGTGCCGTCGCCGTCGAAGTCATGGACACCATGTCTGTGATCTTTGTCTGGCGCGGCGTCACAGAGGGAGTGACCTCATCTGCTGTATGCTCCAACTTGGCCTTCTTGCGTGATGCTGCTGTTGCTGCTGCATCACCACCGCCGTCCTGCGGCTTGACATTGCTGTTCCGCTGCCTCCTCGGCTTCGGCTCGCTGCCGTCCTTGCCTGCTGCTGCTGCTGCTCCGCCGGCTGCTCCTGCAACGGCCTTGTCGCCCGTCGAGTTTCGCTCGCGCTTCGGCTTCGCTTTCTCCTCGTCGTCCTTGCGCTTGCGGACTCGCTTCTGCTTCGGCCCTGTGGCTGTGGCTGCCGCCGGCGTCTCTTGCTGACTAATCATGTGGCTAGTGTCTGTATTTGTGGCTGGTGCTCTGCTGTTGCGGCGGCTTTCTTTGCCACTTTTCCTGCCGGCGTCTTCAGGGACGGCAGGCTTCCTCTCGTCCATCGCGGTGCTGCTGCTGCCGGCGGTGACGGTGACTGTGCCGCAGCCGCTGGCTAGAGGCACTCCGGAGTCCGCGGCAGGAGCTTGGGGTTCGGGGTTGGGTTTGGATTTCGATCCGGCCTGGGATTGGAATGTTGACGGGATCGCGATACTCTCGCATTCAGAGAGTGAAGTCAGCGATGGCGAGGAGGTCGGGTCCATTATCCAGACATCCTGACCCTCAGCAAAAGCGTGCTCTCGACAAGGAAAAGGAAAAAAGTACGCTGCTGCTGTTTGAATCCTAACCTGGTCTGGGCTCCCTCTATTTCCTTGACAGCTAGGGCGCAGGCGAGAAAAGTCGCGGTGTCGGTGTGCGGTTGTTGGTGTTGAGGCGAGGATGTCCAGGAAAGGAAGAAAAAGAAAAGAACACCCTTTTTTTATGTGTGCGTTGTTCGTTGAAAGAGAAAGTAAACGAACAGAGTGAGAAGATGGCCTAGTTGGGTGGTTGGCTGTTTGGTTGATGCGGATCGCAGAAAGGGCCAAAAAATAGGTCACAAGGGGAAGGAAAAAAAGTGACTGCGTTGGCGATGCAAAAAGTTGACGATAAGGAGGATAGCGAGTTGAGATGGGGGATGGTGAAACAAGCACGTTGGCTCTGACGAAAATTCGAGCTTCAAGTTTGGTGTGGTGTGGCGTGGATCGATAGCTGGGGGGATAGCTAGAAGAGTTAAAAAGGGGAGGGAGTATATTACGTTGCCGGGGAAAGACGAAGAGGAGGATGAGGAAAAGCGAAAACGGGGGGGGATGAAAGAAGAAGAAAGAGAAAGAGAAAGGAGGGAGGGAAGAGGAGGAGGAGGGAAAAAAAAGGGATCAGGAGATTAAAAGAAAGCAAGAGGCAGGCGACGGGCAGGCAAGGCTTACGCGAATGATCAATGGATGGAGAAAAAGGCAAAGCAAAGAAATGGACGTGAATGGGGGGGAAGGGGGACGGGCAAATCGCTAATTACACATCCTCTCACTCTTCCCTCAGTCCATCCAGTCCAGTTTCAATATTCGGGCAGTTTGTCGTATCCAGCGTATACATCGTACGGAGCAGTGTCCGGGAAGCGGGCTTACTTACGGAGCCACGGCTGCAGCGAGCGGTATCAGCAGGGGCAGCAGGTGACTGACCGGCTTGACTCGACCTGCCTTGCCTGAATGAGCTTTTTCTCCAGATAGTTTAGGCGGAACCAGAGCAGCAGAGGTTACATAACTCTGTGTCCCGGCGCTGGGACATGGGGAGCTTGGCAGCCACAAGAGCTGGCAGTTCGAGCAAGGGGAGGATCGAGAAGCCGACCTTGATAAGAATGCTGTGGAGGCGGCGCGAGGAACTAGTGGCTAGCGCATTAACAGGCGCAATCCCTGATGACTAAGGAGACGCCAGCCTGTCACCCTTAGTATCTAGAGTGTCAAAAAGACCGGCGGCAATAGACAAGAGTAATGCCCGTGGGGGATAGGCGAGGGGAGCTGCTGTCTTTGAGTGGTCCATTCACTGCAGTCGGTGAATTCCGTCGTGGGCTAGCACAGATCCTCGCTGTCGACTGTCACCTGGCGTGACTAACTCGCCGTGTGGTTGGTGTTCTGCAGTGTGTACCGGCCGACCAGGGGGGTTACCATCCATTTAGAGACAGGTCTTCCAGATGATGCATCATATTCGACAGCTATATGTATGCAACAGTTAGTTTCAGATTTCGATGCCGGCTGCTTTAATTCACTCGCCGGAGCTGTTTCTTCGCCCCGTTCCTCGCTCTATGTCTCTCTCTGTACCTCAAACCTCTTCCCTGCACACGCTCCATTGGCTTCGCCTAGACCGGCTGACGGAGAAGTTCCACCGTCAAACCAGCTAAACGCAGGGCTTACCTCGCTCCCCCACCACAAACTGTCTTTCCTCGTCGGCTTCTCGCCCTCTCCGTCCTCCTGCCTGAATCCTCCCGTCGCTGTTCGTTCTTCGATGTCGTTGAATGTTTGTCGTCAGAAGAAGAAGAGTTCCCCCATGTCCCGATCGGGTTTAGCGTCCGGACCTCGTGCATATCCTTGCGCTAGTCCTCTTTCGGGTTAGCGGCTGCAGGTCCGTCCGCTAGGCGCTAGTCCTGATTGGGACTTAGAGTTTTAAGCCGCAGGTCCCGTGCTTGGCCCAGACTGGCGGGACAGAAAGAGCGAAGAAAATCTTCGCCTTTTCGCTGACACTTGACACTTTGCATCAACCAGCCAGCGTCGATACGCCACCACGTTTTCGCGTCGCTCGTACAGCAGATTGCTGACAAGGGAGTAAACACTGATCTGACCTTGATTGTGATTTGTTTTGGCGACTTCGGCCATGGCATTTCGAGGTGAGAGGTTTCATATCGACCTCTCAGATGACGAGGACACGCCAGGCCGGGCAACAGCTCCAACAGCTTCTCTTCCATCTCTCAGCAGCTTTGTTAGCGATATACAAGAACGTACACCCTCCGCACCTACTCCTCCCTCTGCCCCGACACCCAAGTCAACCCTTACCTCGACCGGATTCCCGGCACATCGCAAACGCAACAAGGTATCTGCCTTCAAAAGGCAGCGTGAAGGTGCAGGCGCGGGCGCTGAAAATGACAAGCCCACAGTGAAGGAAAATACGGAAGCGGATGAGAAGAGGGCTATTGATGAAGAAAACAGGCGGAGGATTGAGGCTATGTCAGAGGCCGAAATCAATGCCGAACGGGCAGAGCTTACGGCTTCCTTGCCTGCATCACTGATCGAAAGACTGCTGAGAAGGGCGAACATCGAAGAAGATCGCCAGGAAACACAAGGCGAGAAACGAGAGACACATAAACAACTAGAACCGAGCTCGTCTGATACGCCAGATGAAAAACCGAAGAAGTCAGTTTCGTTCGACATGCCAACTTCTCACCAGGCTACGGTAGAAGAGGTTAAAGACGACGAACGGGAACAGACATTTACCCATCCAGATGACCTCCCACCATCAAATCCACCTCCTGGTCTCCATCCAGCCTCCCAACCGCCGCCGCCAATCCATTTTCCTCGTCCCCCGCCTCGATCTCAGCCGATGCCAAATCTCGATCCATCGTCACCTTCGTTCCTTTCAGATCTCCAAACACACTACTTTCCTGACACCCCTCACTCTGCCTCTAGCTTATCATGGCTACGATCCTCTGACTCCGATTCTGACCCGTCATCTGCCTACCACCCTTCCAGCACCGCTACTTCTATTGCCCCAGCAGCACTCCGCTTTTCACTCAAAGGAGCCATGCTCGCACCCCGAACTTCACTATCCATCCCACCATCCAAGGGCCTCCATCACCATGCTGCTGACCCAGAGGCGGCAGGATATACGATTCCAGAACTCGCAATCCTCTCACGTTCCACAGTACCTGCTCAGCGGTGTCTAGCCTGGCAAGTATTGGGCCGTGTGCTCTACCGCCTTGGCAAAGGAGAGTTCGGTGAACAGGATACCCCGTTGGTTAATGGGCTATGGAGTGTGGTTGAACGAGAGGCTGTTGTGGCTGGTATGCTCTCTGAGGCTGGCGCGGATGCCGATATCGATGTCGATGGCAAGAAAGAAACCTCCGATGGCAAACTTTCTACAGTTCAGGCAAAACCTGGAGGTATTGGACGACATGCCAGTGCTAGAGCATGGGCTACAGAGGCAGTCTGGCTCTGGCGGCGAGGAGGAGATGGGAAGAGAGGCCTTAGGCGGGAGTCAGAAGCCATTTAAGCCGGTTTGAATCCAGCTCTTTTTTAGGAAGTTTCTGACACTTTTCAACTAAAAGATAGCATTTACGACTGATGACCTGATGCCTCTTGAGAAAAATTAAAACTAGCATGTTTTTGTCTTTAGCAGATACCATTATCGAAGAAATACTCTATCCATTATAGTTCGAATAACTACTTAAATTATCGCATGCTTTAGTCGATTCAACAGCATATTAAGCTCGCTTATAGGTCTAAATTATTAAATATTACAAAGACAAAGATTTTGTCCCAAAATATATCGTCTGTTTTCAGTAAAAGGATCTTCCCTCAATAGATCTTACCGATCTGTTCCCGTTTTCTAGGACATTTCTCCTTTCTTCCAGTAATAAAAGCTCGACAATATGTTCCAGCCCGGCTGAGGTGATACATAATAACGCTGATTATCCTATTCGGCCGCCCAGAAGACTTCCTCACACGGATCAGATAGTAGAGCGCAACGGTTGCAAAGATATTGAAGACAATATATGCCCATCCGATTCCGAAGTTCCTCCATCGGGCGCTCCAGTGTATTTCGGAGCCTCCTAGGAATTGGTCACCGCTGGATAACGGACAGTATTGACATTGGCTAGTACTCATTGGATTGTACAGCTTGCCTGGAGCACCCGCTTCTACCAACTTCTGTAGGTATTGGGCACAGGTAGCTCCGCTCGGAGGGTCGAAAATTGCCAGCTCGTTCTGTGCACATGTAACTTCTCGATTGTGCAGTGAAGTTGCCGCAAGGCCGCCCACCGTGTATGTGATAGGGGAGACTCGCCACATAAATCTCCAGAATCCAGGGAGGGCATTAGGCTTCTGAAGAACACCGTTGAAAGTAACCATCAGACCGAACATAGTTGTGGCGATTCCTCCGGCCGTTTCAGCATCTGGTAAACCGGCAATTATCATTTGTGCAAAGGTAGATGCGAAGATGAAGAATTGGACACAGTAAAGTAGCAGGATTCCCTGTCTTTCGGACGATAGATGGGCACCAAATGTGGGATAGAAAAGGGAAGCCCATGCGATTATACCAAGGAGGATCTGATAGGGAATTTCGACGATAATGTTTGCAAGAAGGAATACCTTCCAGCTATATGCGCGAGAGGGACGCTCCCGGACTTCGAACAGGTCTCGCTGTGTGACAAACCGTGGCATAATCTGTAGCCTCGTTAGCGTTGACTCCTGGAGAACGAGCATGTCTTATCTTACCTGCTGGACAAGGGAGCTGAAAATGGTTGTCAGCATGAATATTGAGAACAGGCTGTTCTGAAGACCTGCCATCGAGCTATTCTGTAGGAAAAAGGAGAAACCACTGTGTTACGTAGGATATTAGCAACTGACAAGTTAATACGATTACCAGGAATGTGGATAACTTACATGAATAAGGCCGATGCTAGTCCGAGAAGAAGCTTTCCCCAGATGTACGAAGGCGTCCTCCAATATTGTTGGAATACCCGAGTGGTAACGCAATATAGCTGAGAAGTAAAAGGCATGGCGAATTCGCCGGGCTCCTTTTCAGCTGATTGACCATGGCCCTCATTCCTCTTGCTTGTTTCCGACTGGATTCGGTCAAGTTCTTGTTGCACATGACGGCTCTCCTCGCTTTCTTTCCAGACTATCGGCCAGTCAATCTTCGACTTCCCGCTTGGTCCGGCACCGACAATGTTAAGCATATACTCTGCTGGGTTTTCACTTGGACCACATGGCTCTGCTCCGTGGGTCTCGAAGTAGTTCAGCAAGGTTTCTGAGTTCTTGCCTATATCTCCAAAGTAGACAGTTCTGCCTCCCTTGGCTAGGAAGAGTAACCGGTCAAACTGCTCGAATAGGATACCGGAAGGCTGATGGATGGTGGAGAGGACTGCCTGGCCGTTGTCCGCAAGCTTTCGAAGGAATGTCACGATAGACCAGGAACTCTGCGAATCAAGTCCAGACGTTGGCTCATCAAGGAATAGCAGAAGCTGAGGCTTTGCTGCAAGCTCAACTCCAATAGTTAAAAGTTTGCGCTGCTCAACGTTAAGTCCTTCACCTGGATTTCCAACCACAGCTTCGCTGAAATCTTCCATGCTAAGCATCTTTATCACATCCTCGACATATTCGTATTTTTCCTTCCTCGACACTGACTTAGGCTGGCGGAGATCAGCGGAAAACCGAAGTGCCTCCCGGACAGTTGTTGTCTCTAAATGAAGATCTTGCTGCTGGACATAACCGGTTTTTCGTTGAAAGGATGAGTCTAGTGGTCTACCGTTGACAAGCATATCTCCTGTGATGACACCCATTGTAGTTCGCTGGGCTAATGCATCGAGCAGCGTAGTCTTCCCGGCACCTGAAACTCCCATAAGAGCAGTAAGGGTGCCAGGGCGGACCCAACCCGAGATGTTGTCCAATAGCCGACGGGGTTCTCCTTTGATGGTTATATCATAAGTGACATTTCGCCAGGTGAAGATATCTTTCTGCGGTGGAATAACTGCAACAGTAGAGCCACCAGGCGCGGTCTCTCCCGCTGTGCCATTAGTATTAGTGGGAGGTAAGCGAGCTGGATCATTGGGATGCATGACACCGCCGGCGGCAGCCTCCTCATCCTTGGACCCCTGGAAATTCTTTGGAAGATGTCCACGACGGAAAACTAGGAACTCGGCAGAAGAGGCACTGGAGAGGTTGAGTTCAGAAACCACCAAATAAACGAAATAGAAAAATACCAGGAAACCCAGAAGAATCCCTAGGTTTCGCCAAATATGTGCGTAGCTATAGTCGTAACTGGATTCTACCCATGCATCGCCCGAAACTGACATTTCTCCGGGGACAGCGCCAGCAACGGCACATGCAAAGTTTTTTCCACTGCCGTACGGTGGTACGGGTGTTCCACATCTATAGCGGTTGCCGTGAACTTCATTCACAAGTAATGCTTCATAGGCATAAGCTATAGGGTTGATATAGAGAATCCATTTGAACCAAGGGTGCCTAAACATGTATTAGCCTGGGAGATGCTTCGAGATATGGAGGATTTTGGGAGGTTATTTTAACTAACATATAGGAAGGCTGCAGGGTAAATCCAGTATATATCACAAGAGCAAGAATCATGACTCCAGCCAGAGCAAGAGCTTGAGGTATAGTCTTGGTTGCCGCAGCCAACGTGCGAAATATAGCCGACATGGTAAGGATGGTGATGAAAGTAAACAGGAAGAAGATGAAAAACTTCGCTGCAGATCTCTCAAGTCCTCCTAAGAAATATATGATGATATTGAATGCCAAAGCTAGGAGAAATTTTATGGGTATATCTGCCACAATTCCTGCCAATGCCTCTGAATATGCATGGTAGAATGCAAAATTGACATGTTTGACAACAATCGGGCGTTGAGCATCTAGGGAGTATTAGCATATTACCCGGAAGGATAGGATCGATATTCTTACATAGTCTGTTTCAAAAAAAATGTTAGCATCTCCATTCTTGTAAGTAGTATAGATCTCTAGGGGTTGAACATACCCATTGATTTCAGTGATCGACATAAGGCCGTTAAGAAGGATAGCAAAGAAAATAACAGAGCCCTTCGCGAAGAAACCATCCGTTGTCTGAGGAGTATCGAAGAAAAGAGAACCAATAATCAAGGCCATCATAATTTGACTGATGTTTGTGGCAATTGTAGACGATTTGTCACCCCAAAGGCGTTGATATGCACGAACCGTACATAACTTCACTTGCATGGGCACGCTGATTCTGTATGGGGACTTTGATGTCGTATGCTTTGCTTGAGCCTGGCCGTGCGTTTCACGGAGCTTTTGAAGATGCCCCTCTTCAGGCGGGTATTCAGCCTCAAAACGGTCCATGTCAGCGAGAAGTAGCTTGTTATTCTGTGATTGTTTCCAGTATTGTTCAAATTCAACAGCTGTCCGTGGAACTCTGTTCTCATATCCCTCCTTCGCTATTCTCTCCTTGGGGTTTGTCACGGACGTTAAGAAATCGGCCGTTGTTTGTCGAGGCGGACAGTACCATCCCATTTCTTCAAAGTATTGCTTTGCAATCCTAGTAGGACCAAAGAAGATCTGCCGCCCTTCATAAAGTACAATCACTTTATCGAAGACATCATATATAGCCTGACTAGCTTGGTAGATTGCAAGGCACTGAGTGATACCGCCAACTTGGGAGCCGATCTTCAATGCCTTGGTGAACTCAAGGGCAGTAGCTGAGTCAAGGCCTCTGGTGGAATTGTCCCAGCAGCAAATTGGAGCACCGGAAAGTGCAATTTCAGCAATACTGACTCGTTTTCTCTCTCCACCGCTAACACCACGGACATAGTCGTCGCCGACTTTTGTGTTATAGGTGTGGCTCAGGCCAAAGACCGACATCATCACCCGCGCCAGGTGCGTTGAAAAGTCCTTACGGCTCAGGCCGAGCACTCTTTTAGAAGGAGTACGGGCAGCCGCAGCGAACTCGAGGGTCTGTCCAACTGTCAAATGAGGGAAGTGATGTTCATCTTCGGCACTATACACAGCTTCACCACGAAGTTCCTTTTTGAAAGTATGCTGAGACACGCCATTATAGTGAATTATGGACTCCTTTTTCTTCTGAAGGCCATGAAGTTCACCACAAATTGCTTTCAGAAAGGTAGAGCAGCCACTGCCGGGCCGACCTAGAACCATGAGAAGCTCCCCCTCGCGTATTGCTCCATTGAAATCATGTAATATAACCTTCTCGGGATTCCTGCCCTTCCCGCAGAGCTCTCCAGGCCGAAAGGGGGCTGCGAATGGAGAGAGGAATGTGTCTTGATATTGCACGGCAGATCCAGAACCTAGGACGGTAAGGTTTCGAAACATGACACCGGTTCTGTTACGTTTGATGCCCTCCTTCTCCATAACATGGGTGAACATACGGGCCCATTTGTAGAAATCAAATTCGGGTTTCGTAGGATCAAGGACGGGGTCACCGATCTTCACGCCGGCAAGAGTATCTCGTCGATTCAGCTGGCCGCCATCCTCTGTAGTGGGTGCGACATCAGGATGGGAGTCCACCCTCGAGAAGACGGAGGCAATTCGAACCAATTCAGGCCGAGACTGAGGCGACCACGTCCTGACAGTTTCGTACATGGCTCCCGATTCATAGTCATCATGTCCATGTTCATATCTATCGTCCATGACATCGTTGGTCGGAGTGATTTCGTTTCCATCGGCAGCCGGGATGGGGCGATTTGTCGTCTCTGTAATAACTTCGCTTTGATATTCTTCATATTGAGCATCTGGCTGGCCAGGAGGAGGTTGAGGAGGCCGGGAAGCCATTCTAGCGGTATAAACAAGCGAAAATTCTGGCGTGAGGAGAGACCAGATCCAATGTTGCGGTGCTGCTATCTATAAGTATCCAACTTCATACTCAAGAGGCGATAGCGGCGAATGCTCCACACAACACCCCGGTGCATAAACACAGTCGAGTTCCTGAGCATCGGGATTGAGATGGAAGATTCCGAGGCCCCCGATGAGCATAATATCCATATGTTTTATACTTGTGAGCGAAGAAGCCATGGCATCCGGGAAGGTCAAGTACTGGAAGTATAACCTGGTCTGGATCCCACTATGATAGTTAGAATCAAGGTTACCGGACGATTGCTGGCCCGGCCTTGATCTACAAGCTTGGGCAAGTCTGGGTGAGCCAACCAGGAGCTCTTCCATAAAACTTGCGCCTCGGTAGTAAAAATGCGGTTTGTTCCGTGAGTGGTCCCTCTGAGGAGCGAGGCGAGTCCAGGACAGATAGCTTCATCTGGACGGGGGTTCACGTTGGGCCGGCTCCATCACGCAGGATGACGTTAAGCTGCAGAGGCTGCAGGCAGGCATAACTAAAATCCGTGAAGATCCTGATGGCCAGTCGGCAAGTACAAGGTCCGATTCTCCTTCGCTGGCACTTGGCAGGCGGATTAATGTTGTCTTGGGCCTTGCTTGTCCGAGGTTTCGATCGAGGATGCTCCATAATAACATCTCGCGGCTGGCTATCCCCACAGACAGCCTTATCTCATGTGAAGAAGGGCCTGGAGTCCCGGAACGCGGATAAGCTGGAATTAGAGTGAAAAATTCTCATCCATCCAGGGGCAGAGAGCACAGCTGGCGGCCCGGCATCGCGGTTAGTTAGCGGACCAGGCACAGTCCCTGTGAACGCAGTTAGCAGGACTCGAGACATTTCAGGACTGAATTAATCCTACCAGTTCCCATGGACCTGTTTTTCGGCTATCATATTATCGCCATCTCGAGCTGGCTAAATTAGTTAGCTAGCCTTTGTGCGACAACTTGGTCATTATTCTGTCGATGTGGCTTCAACTCTGACAACGCCACAATGAGACCTGACCAGACAAAAGGGGCCGAGCAGTGGTATGGTGGCAATGATACAAACCCATGAAATTCCCAAGCATTATTGATCAGCTTGTTGATGTGTACCGAGTGCATATTCAGTTTCAGGATCTCGAGTTTATCGTATCTTCCGTATTCTGCGCCAATAATATCACCGGTTAGCTCGTTAAGACGAAACCCTGCGTCACCCTCCAATCGCTTTATTCTTTACGGTCCACCCCGTCGTAATCTATGCGATTCGGCTCAAGAGCAGTTTTGATCTTCGTCTTCGTCTTCGTCTTGCCGTTGAATATGTGGGCAATATGGGGTTCATGAGCACCCAATTGTCTCGGTACTCCCCCGAGCCCTTGCCAGCGGCATCATCATTTCGATCAGCGAGTGAGCACGCAAACGATATGACTGAAATTTCCTCGATGGCGGGCCACGTTGTCCCGGGCTTCCGCTCCAGGCCCGTTACCTTGGCCGCAGCCTGGTTTGTCAATAACAGTGTATGCTGCTCTAGCTCTATGGAGCCCCCTAACTACTTATCGAATGTGGGAAAAGAAAAGGACTCGGAGCATTCAGTCCATTGCTATACCCCCTGCTTCCAGTCAGAAAGAAGATTACCCAGCTTGGAGGCATTTTGGATCACCGATGAAATGTGCGAAGGCCGCATAACCTCAATAACCTGGTGCAAGTATCCCCCCCCCCCCTAGAGAAGATGGAAAAGTATGGGAAATAAACCACTACTATCCTCCATGAGCTAGACGCCCATTGTTACTACAATACCAAGAGAATGAAGATGCTATCACCATAATGGGTCGAAGCCGTAATTAAACAGCTGCCAACGATCATTCGGTTCTTGTTCATGCCGTGGCCTGCTTCTACCGGCATATAGATTTGGCAATGCACCCCCATTTCTGTCGTGATAATCGAACTATCTGGTAGTAGCATCTTCATGCCACAATGCGTCATACCATGCCATATAGAGTGGCAGAGTTGGATGCATGTTGAGATGAGATGCCCAGACCCTAAGACTCCTAAGGAAATTAATGTTTACGGTATTTTGGGATAGGTAGTTTGTTACGCCTTACCTAGGACCTGAGATCTGGCAAACTTGCCGCCTAGTTCGCCAAGATGCTGTGAATCCAGAGATCTGGTCTGATATGATATATGGATATAACCCTCCACACGGAACATCGGTGACCCTGCTATAAACCGATGGTACGGTACGATGGCGATGGCGACGTGCAGCCTTTACCACGCATTATCCACGTTCAGAATTGGCAATACTGAGAGGAATGTGAAATGAAATTCAATATGCGTGCAGCATCCCTGGGAGCTGGTTGGATTAAAAGCTGTTTCTGTAGGGTTATGAGATGTAAACATGCGCATACACATCACATTAATCCCGGTCTTGGATGCTGGCTGAGAAGACTCAGGACCCTCTTGGCATTGGTAATGCAGATGGATTAAGCGAGCTTGTGAGATTCTATAAGTATGCTGCCTCAGCTTCTAGCCGGGTGCCTGTTAACAAATGGCCCTGGCAACTTCATTACTCTGTTTAAGGATGCCTTTTTGCACCATGATTTTTATTATATTATCATATCTCGCCGGTGTTCTTCTTGTTCTAATAACAAGTATGTTCTGGATCCGACGCCAAAAGACAGCTGATGAATCTGGCAACCATTCAAGAATACAGCACCTGAAGACTCTCAAGACCCGCCACGAGACTGCATCTGATTTGCTGGAGCTGGTTCAGATAGATGGTGCGGGAGCATGGCCACCGCGCACAGATTTTGAGTCATGGCCAAGTCCATTGCGCCCTTACCATGATATCTACTCCAATATTATACCGCTTCTGTCTACTGCGGAACCCTCACTAGATGATGCTGTCAACAAGAAACTAGTCGGCGACTTTCGATCACGTATGAGAAAGATGCTCGCGGAAAGAATAAATCTTGCGCATGTCAAGGAAATTATGGCTGCGGCTGAGGCTGGAAAATGGGATGTCTTCCCTCGAGATGCCTACAATGGCTTCTACTGCTGCATCGCTGTGTCGCGCCATGCCTATAGGTGAGATGAACTCAGACTGTCAGCGGGCCAATCACGACGTCGCGGGACCCACATCCGGCAGTTAAGCTATGTGGGGCCGCCGAAGCTTTGGCCAGTCATGTATCCACAATTTGTGTTGCTCTGGCTTATCAGCTTCACTTTGATCAATTGACTGGTCGGCTAATCAGTTGGCCGATTTATCTTATCTAGATGGGGAACGATTCCTGTTGTCGAATTTGCCCAAAGAGAGCAGGTACTCGAGCTCCCACCTGAACTTGACTTGCCCTGGGACTATCTGCAGCGCAACTTTGGCGTCACCGCTGCAAGTGGGAACAATACAGCAAATGTCCTGCTCAATATTAACAAACGAGGCGAAAGAGAGTACAAGATAAATGTTGCAATGTCAAGTCTAATAAAATCATCAGAGGAGACATTTTTCCGAATTTTCTTGGATATTGAGGTTTCGGTATGTATAAAACATGTTAGATAGAAGTAGTGCTTTAGAAGTACTTGCTGATAGCCATCAATTTACCAGGCGTTTCCCATCTATTATGAGATGGTATGTGCTATCATCAGCTATGAAGACAATAATCGGGTGACTTGTTTAAAATATCTGGAGAGCATCAGTTTCAGGCTTCGCCGCCTTCTGAGGTTGTTCTTCGAAAATCTAATCGAGTCACGCGTGTCGCATTCCGTGTGGTTAAGCTACGTTCAGGGCTTCCAAGCCTGGGGAGTTGGAAGAATAGTCAACGGGGAAGTCGTAAAGTACGACGGTCTTTCGGGAAACCAAGTTTTAATCTTCCAAGCCTTGGATGCTTTCTTGGGCATGGACAGTTATCTTTCTGACGAACAATCCAACAGGTATATTCCAGTCAACCAGAGAAAGATTTGCCATTCCTTGAGGAAGCATTCTTTTCGAAAAAGTGCTCAAGCCAATGGGTACATAAAAATCGAATATGGTTTCAAAAATATTGTAAACCACCTGAGAGTATGGACTATCCTTTCGTACTATTCCCTACAAATAGACTGTTAATATATAATGCAGGTCTTTAGGTCGGCTCATCGAGCAAGAGCTTTCTCATACCTGGGACAGCCTGCCCCCGAGCGGCTCGTGATGACGGCAGGAAAGTCCGTCCTCGAGGGAGCCACCAACCAGGAAACGGAGAATAATTTGAGAGCCTTGGACCAAATGTTAGCCACCAGGTTCAAACAGACAACCTAGCCGATACCTTGACATTAGCGTATTATTGGTCTAGGTTAGTTACTGATATAAAAGGCAGGGTCAGTAACTGGTTACTTCGCTGTAGCTAATTGGTGTCAATACAATATCTATTTGTTACCTCATTCCATCTTCAACTTAAAGCGGTTTCATCTGCAGTTAAGCGATTATTTCCCATAATTTTATTAGAAACTGCTTCTGAGCTTACTACTGGGGTTAACCGTGAAGTAAATTAAACCTACCAAAATCATGGCAGATTTGAAGAAGAATCAACGAAAAGTCAGCCATGGATCTAATGATATCCATGGTGACTGTCACTATAAACTCATCCGATTCGTCTCTCATACATTTCGGAGTGCAAGCCCAAGCTCATGAAGGAGAGAAATATGGCAACCATAAGAATACTGAATAAGGGTGCGGCCCAGATGTTTCACGGAAGGAATGGGTTATTTGGTGACCTTCATCCCCCAGTACACGAAAGCAGCAAAGTAGATGATTAATAGCATAAGGAGCGTAATCTCATTGAGATTATCCCAACGCACGCTATGATCAATAACATAATAGTTATAATATTATTAGGTGACGACCTCGG
Source organism: Trichophyton verrucosum HKI 0517 (assembly GCF_000151505.1). Lineage (NCBI taxonomy): Eukaryota > Fungi > Ascomycota > Eurotiomycetes > Onygenales > Arthrodermataceae > Trichophyton > Trichophyton verrucosum. The sequence continues at coordinate 2,042 of NW_003315170.1, read as the reverse complement.
AGTCGACCTGATTGCCTGTTTTTTTTGTCTCTGTTTCTAAAAAAAGAAAAGTCGGCCCGAGCTTCCCTCACGTGGATTGAGGAAATTAGTTATTCCATTCCATTTTCAGTTTTTCATTATCGGGCAGCCAATAGGATGCAATTTTATTTAGTACATCCAATTAAAGTTGCGGTTGTCAAGCGCTCATTGGCCCCTTGCCTCTAACTAACCAATAAAATTAAGAGGCCGTCGAAAAAGCTTCCAAGCCTCTCAACCTTCAACCTCGTAACGCAATCTTGAAGCTGGGTCGATGGTGTCTCGACTATCTTGACTGGCTATGAATATCGTTCAACTAAGCTTCGTATTCTCTAACTATGCTTCCACTAGCTAGCACCAGCCCGTTTGGGCTGTGTTGGGTGGTAATAATGATGATATAAATAGAGAGATAGGGGATTGTTCCCCTCCCAAGGCACCCATATTTCATACTCACAACAACCTCGCCTTACTGCCATACCACCGATATTTACAGCATCGTATACTCCGTATACCCCCCGCAATATGGCCCGTCTTTCTGAAATATGCATTATCGGAGGGGGAGTGAGTGGCCTGGCATCAGCGCTGGCGTTAGCCAAGTATCTATCGACCAGGGAGGAACACGCCAACATTACTGTTTATGAGCTTCGCGATCTGCCATCCAGCCTGGGTGGTGCTGTGAATCTGACGCCTAATGCCCTACGAAATCTTTATAGGCTTGAAGTGTTGCCTCACATTTACAAAAACGAATATGGCGCAGAGGTGGACCGGATCGAGCTGTTCTCCAACTACTCCGGGCCTGAACAGCTTGCCTCGATGGACTTCGTCGACTCCCAGGGCGAATCGATGAGCGGATTGAAGGGCCTTAGGGTGTTGAGACTGCCGCTGCTACTAGCCATGATTGACGCTATCCACGATACAGCTCTTCCTGGTATCACTTTGAATATCGTTTATGACAAAAAGCTTGTTAAACTCGAAGAAATTTCTCCAGACGCCCAGGGTGACGGAAAGGTACAGGTCTCGTTTGAGGATGGAACTGTGGTTGAAGCAGATCTAGTTTTGGGCTGCGATGGGATCCATTCAAAGACGCGAATGAACTATGTCGATCCCGAACGAGAACCTGTATATACCGGCATCTCCGTGGCTCAGGGATACGTTGCTCGCAAAGATATCACGTCCAACCTTCATTTCAAAGATACAGGTATGATTATGGCACGAAGGGGCTCACTGTTGACTTCTTTCTACGAGTCAACTCGAATGTCCATCTACCTAGCCTCAGTTATGGAGGCTAAGGAAGCTCTATCACGAGATGGATGGAAGGCCAAGGGGGAGGACCAAGAGGCTATCAAAGCTGATATCCTTGATCGGTTCGGTGATTCCGTCTTCCCATGTGTAAAAGAGATGATCACCGCATCAAATAGTTGGTACTTGTTCCCGGTCTATAAGCTACCGCCCGGCGGGAAATGGTGCACTGAGAGAGTCATGTTGCTGGGAGACGCAGCCCATGCTGTAAGTCCTATCGTACACTATGAATGCCTCTATATTTGAACATCCCTAACAGTGTGTAATTTACAGATGCCTCCACAGGGAGAAAGTATTGGTATCGCCATAGAAGACGCCATTTTATTTGCTAGAACACTAGCGAAATATCGAGCATCCCCTCTATCCGAGACCTTCAGGGTATACGAAGAGCTGCGCCGTCACCGGATAGATGAGCAGTACCAAGAGGCAAGAGGCATCGAGGCGTTGGGAGACTGTTCGTGATTGTGGCTATATCGTGAGCAAGCTCAAGGAGCTTTTCCTCCCATGGTGGATGTGGTGGACAAGCAAGGCCCGAGAAGAGACCTTCCTGTCTGACGCTGAAAGAGTTACAATCCCTTGATCAGCTACACAAGGTCCTAATTATATCGTCCGCAAATATTCAATATTCAAGTGTTTTCCATCTTCTTTCCCGCACTGAAGTTTTGCGACCACCACAGCCTGGTAACTTAATTTTTTCT
>NW_003315169.1:8113-41101 GCF_000151505.1 Trichophyton verrucosum HKI 0517 | reverse complement strand
GGAAAAATAGTTGCGGTGCTAACAGGCCATGTAACAGTGCCCCGTTTGATAGCTCAGCTGTTCGAGTGCGAAATTTTCATCCAGATTGGAGACCGTCACTTCCAGATTCCCCGAGATATCTTCTCTAGCCCGGGAGACTCGCCCAACTTCTTCTCCCTCGGCTTTGCCGTATTCTTTGCCTCTCCTACCGCCGTCTTCCCGGGCCTCGAGCGCGAAGGCCTCCTGCGCCCGCCTTCCATCACTCCTCCCATCGTCAGCAGCCGGTCTGGAGACGTCTTCGCCGAACTGCTGCATTTGTTGCGTGGCTACCCGGTACACATCCGCGACGAAGAGCATCGGGCATGTCTGCTGCGAGATTGCCGTTACTACCATTTGCGTGGCCTCGAGCAGAAGTTGATACCCCATGACATCAGCTATAACCTGGAGAGACGCCGGTTCGAGATCACCGTACGCCTCGAAGACGTCCGGCCGTCTGGCATCACCTTTGTTCCTGACGGAGAGGGCAGCAGCAACCCCAATGCCAACAGCACTATTACAGGAGGATGGATACATTATGCCCGGCCGTTTGTGGATGATGATCATCGTGAATTGATCATTGAAATTGGCGGCGGCAACACCCTTGTCGACTTGACCACCATGCGAGCCGAATTGCACGGCCTGGCCAAAGCTCGTGTCACCAGCCTGTGCCAGGTCATTTCTAACAAGATGAATTTACCCACCAACACTCCCCTGAGCCTTACGGTGACACCCGGAAATAGCAGCAGCAGCAATAACAGCCCTGCCAACGGTAGCAACACTGCTTTGACCGGAGATAGGATCAAGATCCACATTGACTCAAGTACAGACATCACCCTCGATGGCGAGCCCTTTAGCCCCAACAACAACTACGATACCACCTCCAACGGCTCCAACAACAGCACATTCCAACCGGCAGAAGCTCCCGCTGGTTACTCGCCCATGGAAGGCAATGCACCCCCATTAACTCCATCTGGCCTCTACCCCCGCCTCCAGACACCGTCTGCCGCCGCTGTCCAGCCCAACCAGCAGCTGCCCCGCAAGCGCCGCAGGGTCGACGGCAGCGAGAGGAGCCGCCAGTGGGTGGTCGATCGTGGCCAGTGGCGACTGCGAGTCCATCCCAGCACCAATGCCAGCACCGGCACGAGCCAGATGGAGGTTGTCTTCGTCGCCGTCAAGCTTGAGGCTCACTCCAGCCAGCGAGCCCGCAATGCTCGTCGGTCCTTCGTCTCTTGACCGTCTTTTCCTTCCTGTCGATATTAAAAATCTACAAACAAAAATATACTATGATGTAATCTAATATTGCTTTTTGCCGTCCCCGGGATCGTATGATTCATACACTGTATTGTAATTACAGCATTTACCCCTTATGGGATCTTCTATTTTAACCTGTAATGTGTCGTAACATACCGTCTTGTACCAAAAGTCCGGGGAAAAATACGCCTTTTTTCTTTCTTTTTCGCCCACAAGTCGAAAGAAACAATCGAACAACCAAACCAGCACAAGCGACGGCGAGGCCAAACAACAACCAGACGAGCAGAAGCGGCCAGCAGAAGAAGACAAGGAAAAGGAAGACATCAAACGACATCCAGGCAGCAAGCAGATATCAAGGCAACGACCGTCGATGCAAGTGTCCACCGCCAACGCTTCCGCCTCGCGGCATGCCCCCGATGGCCAGCCATCCCCAGCCAACTCGGCCTCCGCAACGCCCACGAACAACTCGCCCTCCTCGCCGGGGCCGATGAGCGCGCAGCCTCAGCTCCCCCATCAGCCTCTCCAGGGCCAGTCGCGCCAGCTGCGGCCGCTCAAGACGCCTCTCTACGTCCCCGCGGCCCTGCGTCGAACCGAGAGGCCTCCAAAGCCCTCGCCTCTCACGCCGCCGCGTAGCGTCCACGGCTCTGTCGACGGCCAGGACGGGCAAGACGGCAGCATCACGCCTACAGAAAACCTATCTCGCCGGTCGACGGTCGACAGCACTCGCAGCGGCGTCAGCAGACTCGCCCAGGACGAGTGGCTGCGGGACCAGAATCTTGGAGAGGTCACTGGCTCGCCTACTAGGGAGCACTGGAAGGTAGATTCCCCCCTCCCCTTATCTCAACATACGTACCTTGATATACCGGGTACAAGAGTACGCACGACAGCTAACAGGTAGTAGGCTGACTCGGCTTCTCCGTCCTGCGACTCTCCCGTGTGCAAATCCTTCTTTGGCATCTTTGTACGCCGCCATCACTGCCGGCACTGCGGCCATGTCTTTTGCTCCTCCCACACCCCCTACACCATCCCACTCGACCAAAATGCCAGATTTCACCCGGATGGCATCCCCTCACGCAGCTGCGACCTTTGCTGGGCTGCCTACCGCCGCTGGGAGCAGGCTCGCACCGACCAGCTCAACCAGATTCAGCACAACTTGATCGCCAATCTCAATGCCCCCGAGCGTAGCCGGGGATGGGCCATAGAGGCTGACCGGCTAAGCATTGCCGACCCAGACGCAGATTCAGATGAGAATCAGGACGGTATGATTGCCACCAGTGTACCCAGGGACTGGAGCTGGAGCACCTTCTAACCGACTCACTGATTTTACTCTCCTCTTTTTTTCTGTTACAATTGATACCCCCTTTGACGTTGTCTCGAGCCTGCAATCCTGCTGACTTGACTTGGGCTCTCCCGGCTCGTTGCTCTCTGTTCTTTACTTTCGTCTTGCTCTCATGGTTCACATGCTTCCATCCAGGATATGACTGTGTGTCTGTTTAGCTCATTCTGTTCGTCTTTTGATTACGGCTGTCTGAACGAGGTTTCCCGGTCCTCCATGCATATAGATTTCATTTTCTCCTTGTCTATTTCTTCTTCCTTCTTCCTTCTTCCTTCTTCTTTATCTTCTTATTTTTCCTTTCTTCTGTTTGTCTATTTCGTTACTGAGCACACGGCCGTTCTGTCTATGTCCAAATCGACGAATCTATATTCAACCTCAATGCCCCCCAACGTAGGCCGCGTAAATTCATAACTCCAGCATCTTCCACATCCCAACATGCAGGATGCCTTCTTCATCCCACTGCCCCAGGCTCTTGTCGGTCTCGAAGCCCAGCCGAGCATACATTGCCTCCACATCCGTCTGGGCATGTATCAAAACCAAGCCCTCCCATCCACCGCCCACGTCCAACTTATGCTCAGCCGCCCATTCCAGCGCCATCTCGACTAATCTTCGAGCAAGCCCTTTCCCTCGATAAGTAGGCAGAACGGCCAGTCGACCAATCTTGACAAACGGCTTTCCGCTCTCATGTTGGTGCTGATGCCCTCCATGCGGTGGCGGGACAAGGCGAACCACGCCTACAGCCTTGCAGCCGCCATCAACGTCACCAGCATATACAAGCCAATGCCAGCTTCGATCGTCGTCGGCGTCGACCTCGTTCTCCGGGTCACAGTTCTGCTCATCGACGAACACAGTCATGCGTACTTGTAGGCCGTCATTAAAGATGGGATATTGTGGCTGTTTATTGGAGTTGAGCCCGGTTATTCCCTGTGCTGGCGGCTGCATAGAGAAAGTAAAGGAGTCCATTCTCTATCACTAGTCGTAGAAGTAGAATATGATTAAAGTGTATGGACTAGCTGTCTGGTGGTACATTCATTGAGCAGTTCTTACGAGCCAGTTTTGGCTCGAAAATATAAGTAACTAATTAATTAACGAGTTACCCGCTCGTATCAAAGCTTGTCTTGAAATCAACATGAGTCAAGACACTAAATTTAAGCATCATGTCTGGTATTTGAATGCCACGACCTTAACTAGAACTGAAGCCCTCCCAGACATCATCGTATTCTTCGTCGTTGTCTTCATCACCTCCTACTTTGCCCTCAATTTCTTCCCGCACAAAGATCGCTACAAAAAAACCCCCAGTGCCTTCATCCCCAGCAGGCCAACATCGAATGCAAGCCTCTGTCTGTTCGGGAGAAAGCTGGGGTGGGCGTTCTGAGGTATCGCCAGGTAAAATCCCGCGGTGATGCCAGTTCCGAAGGCCCCTTGCCTGCTCTGACCGTAACTCAAGTCTCCAGCCAAGATTTTTTGCGATAGATGAGGCTAGCACACGAGCGACAACATCCTCGTTCTCCTTGTGGTGTATGGAGCAGGTGCTGTAAGTAACGCGGGTAGCCGCTGGGAAGCCAAATGCATGCTCCACGATTTGGCTTTGCAGATTAGCAAGCTTAGCTAGCCGTTCACTCTCATCTTCTTTTGCTTCTGTTGTAGGTGAGCTACCCGGGGATGATGAATCCGCTGGGTTCTCTCGTTTTCTTTTCCGATTCTTCGACCCTTTGCTGCTGCCCGTAGTAGCAAGCGTAAGTTCAGACTTTGACTTGGGCAGGTCGAGTTGCGGGACGTCTTCACGCTTCGTAATCCCACTACCTGAACAGCTGGGATCAAGCAGGAGAGCAGTGACATGCTGGAACCGCGTGTCAGCCGGGTCAAGGGCTAAAAAGTCCTGCCCAGGTAAAACTGTCACTATGTTACTCGCGCCGGCCTTTTTCACCATTGTCTGCAGGATCTTGGATCGCGAGTGGGATGCATCTAGAGAAAATACCCTATTCTTTTGCTTCTCTGGAGTAGAAGAGAGCAACGAAGCGAGATGCGTTGTCTTGTTTCCCGGAGCGGCACAGCCATCAATAAGGTCTCCCTTCCACTGCCCTGGATGGTCCCCCAGTAGCAAGTAGGCGGGGAAACAAGAAGCTTTGTCCTGTAATATAAGTCTTCCTTCTTTATATGCAGATGAAGAAGTGATGTCGATGTCACGACTGATGGCCATAAGGTCTGGTATGTGTTCGTCCAAGCAGTACTTCTTCTCATCTGGTGTGGCTTCCGCAAGCTCGGATAAGGAACTCGCAGACTCATAGCCAGCGAAAGTACTTTTCATCTCATGATCCAATGTCGTCAACACGTTATTTATTCGTATCCATCTAGGTGAGAATGTCTTCATCACCTGCTGGTCCTGCACCAGCTTATGCTTCAATTCCTCCTTTGAGGCGCATCCTCGGCGAACTCGCAACTTTGTAAGTTCAGCATTAAGGCGAGACTTGTGGCGCTCTACAGCCAGGCGAAGGGGATGATTCGAGGGAGCTGCAATGCCCCTCTTGGACAGTAGAAAGTCATGGACGAGTAGAAGCGACAGAATGGGAGTTAACTGCTCACATCACCTTGTTCTCGTTAGCAGCAAACCCAATTGATACTGTGAATGCAAAGGAGTAAGCCTGACTGACCTTTGATTCATGCGCCAGGATGCCGGCATTGTCTATGACCTCCTTGATGCACTCGTTGTACTTTGCGACCTCGACTATCAGAGCGTAAATCTGGGCTGGAGGAGACTTCCACTTTCCTGTGTAGACTCTCGACTTGAGCGAGCCGGCGTGCGACGGCCCACTGAGAACAGCCGCAGCCTCAAAGTAAAGCGACATCCTCTTCCACTCCTTTCCGTATAATCCTTGTCCTTATTTTCAACATCATCGTCGTCGTCGTTGACTTTTTGTCACTTTTTGTTCTTTAGATTTAGCCGCCAGCGCGCTTGACGCGGCAAATAGCGCCAAGAAAACAAGCCGACCTTCAACGTCAAAGGAAAAAAAGGCGAAGGCGAAGGCGAGGACGAACGAGAGAGAAGCGACAGCAAAGACAACAGCAAGCATGGCGGGACCGTCGAGTAAGTTCATGCTGGAGAGGGAGGCAGAAATGTTTGATGCTTCGTGGCACCGTTTTACTGACCCAATTGATAGATCTTCACCTTGACCCTGCGCTGCAGAAATACTACGGTCAGCACCCTTCGGCCTATTCCTTCGACTGATCCGTGGCAGTCGATGCTATTAACAGCTGTATATCCCGCAGCATACATACTAACCTCTGCACAGACACGCACAAGAACCGCTACAAGTATTTCAGGTGGACCCCCCGTACCGCATGGCTGTCGTTCTGCTACATGGCCGTCATCCCCGGCATCATCGGCTACATCTCCTACAAAACAGATGTGGGTGCAACATCCTACCATATCCATACCCAATTACAACGCGATTCTAACTTAACTTAACCCGTCTAGGGTAAATACAACTTCCGAGGGAAGAGGAGAGGGGACACTATTGCCGAATTTTGAAGTGGGATGACTTGGAAGTGAGCGTGCATGGTGACGCAACACTACGGACTTTCGATCAGAGGCATCCAGTGTATATCTTGGACTGAATAACAAGCGGTCTTGAGTGTGCTGGCTGAAGCTGCGTACTGTTTGTCTTTGTATTATAACAACACTGTTGAGCATCAATCAAACTAGTGCCAGATAACGTGCTTTTACTACTGGATTGCGCCTCATATCGAAGCATACAGGCATATATGTCATTTTGATTATACTTGTCCATTGATATAGTGAGGACGATGCATGTTGTTGTCGTATGCCTCCATAAAGCTTCTGTAGAATCATGAATGCTGCATTGTTATCTCTTGCAACCACCAGAGGTAGAGAAGCACGTCCAACCGTTTAATAAGGCCGTCCGCCATCTCTTGATCCCCTACCGTATGCGCGCCCACTGCCGTCTGGTATCCTTTCTCCTCTCCTCCACTCTCCACTGGGGACGCTGGCTTGATTAGATCCATACATTATTCCACTCCTCCCTGGCCCATATCTCGACCGCGATAATGTAGAGTCCCGCGAAAACGGGCCCCCTCCAAATGCGCGCATGCCTCCTCCCACTGAAGAGGTGGACGGTCCGCGAGAGGGTAACGGGGGAGCCACAGACCCGTCAGCGAGGGGCGGTAGTATAGCACAGTCAATGTAGTCCCCTATCACAAACCGCACGTCATGCAGCACCTTGTCCGCCTCATCACCTTCAAGTGTTATTCCTTCACCTTCATCTTCAACCTTTTTCGGTCTTATGATGACACTTCCTATATCTTTGCTGATGTATTTCCCGCGCCCATCCCCCACGTCGCCCGGTCGACCGCTAGGCTGGCTCCTTGTGTCAGGGTAAACTAGCCGGAAGCTCAATCGCGTGCCTACCGCAGGGTCGGGGAGCAAGGCGGGTAGTGTTGATGTGAGCAGATGCGCCAGCTCGCGAAGAGAACACGACTGCCAGGTGTATATCTGAAGATGTGGAGGAAGCGGAGGGTTTGCGACTGTTCCATTCTCACCTGTAGACGGTGCAGATAGGATAGGGAAGTCCGACAGTGAGTGAAAGGAGTTCTGGCGGTAGAAGAGCTTTAGGTGGAAGGGCGTTGTCTTTTCGCGATCAATCTTGAGAGCCTCCTCTCCCGAAGCCATGACAGGTACACGCCTCTCAAGGAATGTCCGGTGGGAAAGTCAAGGTATACACTCTCCAAGGCCCTTATATCAGTATCGAGAGATTAAAGGGATTTAGATAAGTGTTGAACGGCGTGTCAAAGCTGCTGTTGGGGTTATTTACCACGGTCAAAGCTCGCGGCAACAGATCGCGAGACCTGTTCAACCGTGAGATTTCTGTATAATAGCAATGTCCAAGCACGTATAAGCCAGTGAAAAGGGCTAACGCGCGTAGATTGTATGAAGACGTAGGTAAATGTGTGTCTGGATTGAATAATAACTAGTGAGCTGGCAGTTAACTAGTTGGTTAGGTTGAGATAGAAGTCCTCACGACCGAGAAAGGAAAGAAAAAGCAAAAGCTGGCGACAAACGACCGAGCGAACGAACAACCAACGGCGACCAACTTGAGATTCATAGCAGACAGACGATTGACCACGACAGCTGGGAGGGCTACGCAGACTACACGATGGACTTTGCCTCTCTTATGTCCAAGGAGATATCCAAGGCCAAGTCAGACGCCGCGGAGAAGAAATACACCAAACGGTCTGACATCGAGGCAGCTCGCGTGGCGGCCTACAACGCTGAACAGGAGAAACTGCAGCGAGAACGAGAAGAACGAGCCGAACTCAAGCGGAGGCGAGATGAAGAAGAAGCGGAACAGAACCGCCGACGAGAGGAGAAACGCAGACGGCTCGCCGAAGAGTCGAGGGCACGACGAGAGGCGGAGGAAGAAGCGCGAGAAAAAGAGCGCCGCAAGCGCCTAGGACTGGCTGAAGATGAATCCAGCAGCGAGAAGGATGGGACAACTATCCAGGACGGCGAGGATCTGGATGATGACGAGCTGGTTGGGAAGCTGCGGGAGCTTGGGGAACCAGCACGGCTCTTTGGAGAGAGCCACAAGGGGAGGCTGAGGAGATACAGAAATCTCGTCAACCCAGAGCAGAACAGGAAGAAGCTTACGGATGGACCAATTCCTACCACCCTAGAGCTGGTACCAGAGGCCGATATGAAGGTGCCTGATAAGCTGCCTGCCGACGAAGAAGGGAAACGGTACCTGTTCAGACAGCTGGCCTCATACTTCACACTCGTCCTCAAGGAATGGGAGATCGCCCTGGCCCAGCGAGATGATTCTGTCAAGCAAACCTTTCAGGGGAAGCAGGCTTATAACGCTATGGTACAGTCGCGGGAGAACATGCGGCCACTGTTCAAGAAGTTCGAGAATGGAGATATCGAGGACGGTATCCTGGAACCCGTTGTTGAGATTGTCAGAAACGCCCAGAACCGTCGATACGTTGATGCCAATGACGGATACCTTACATTAAGTATTGGAAAAGCGTAAGCAGAGCTCATATGCACCTATCCATGGATGGGAGAGTCAAGTGCTAACTACATTGTCCAGAGCCTGGCCTATTGGTGTCACCATGGTTGGCATTCATGAGCGTTCTGCTCGGGAAAAGCTACATGAAGGAGGCAAGGGACAGGCCCATATCATGAGTGATGAGATTACTCGCAAGTTTCTCCAGAGCATTAAACGATGTCTGACCTTTGCCCAAGTTAGATGGCCACCGGATGACCAGCTCCAGCTCATGGGATGAGAACACCTTTCTACGGCTACTGTCAATATTACTCATTATCCTAAGACGATATCTATATGTTCGAGGACAACAACAGTTCAATTAACGGGCTGCTTTAACCGGACTATCTTTGCCCACCCCTTTCCGCAAGCCCGCGACCTCAGCCTCCAACTGCTTCAAAGCCCTGGCGTATCGATCCTGCAAGTCAGATATGTCTCCATCATCTAGCTTGACGGGCACCCGCTTTACCGTCTTTCCGGTAGCTCTGGCTACACTTCCTCTGGCTATATCATTTGTAAACCATCTGCCCTCGCTATGGGTTACCAGAGTCCAAGCAGAGCCAGGACGGCCAGCTCTGGCAGTACGGCCAACTCTATGAACATAGGTAGTCAAGCTGTTAGGAACGTCATAGTTAATGACATTATCCAGCAGAGGCAAATCCAAGCCACGCGAGGCACGATCTGTTGCAATTATTATTTGTATCTTCCCCTTTCGATAACCTGAGATGGCCCTCCGCGAGGTGCTGGATTTGTTGGATTTGATAAGAGTTCCAACTTTCCCATCAAGATACGGGTACATGAGAGTAAGTAGACGTGAGAGCCGTGATGCTGCCTCTGATGATTTTGTGAATATCAAAACGGAACCAGATGTATTGTTTTGCTCGCTTGAGGTCGATGAATCGCTGCTCACAGACGTACTTGAATCTGAGCTAGAATCAGAGTCGTCTTCTGATGTAGATGTGGATGACGAGGCAGACGAGGAGGATATAGAGTCGTCTGACGAATCACTGGAGTCACTCGAGGACACGCTCGTGTCGGAGGATACGGATATCTGCCTGCTTTTTGTCCTGGTTTTCTCCTCAATGACCATGCCGATATATGACTGCAGGAGTTTCAACAAGTAGAGAGGCTTTTCAGATCCATCGCCTACAGGTATCGAGCTTTCGTTCAGGAGTGACGGCAAGGCAATGTTACTGTCTGGCTCTGCCTCTCCAGCTTCAGCTTCGTCCTTTTCTGCACCATCAACAACCACAAGTTTAGGATTATGTAGTCTCAGAGAATTGAGCTTCGTTATATCTCGAGTCATGGTAGCGCTAAGTATAACTTTTTGGAGTTTCCGAGACTCTGCTGGGTAACTCAACGCCTTTATCAGCTGTTCTAGCGAGCCAGTAGCAGCAGGTTTCTCCTTAGTCTCTAAGGCAGGTAGAACAGTCTCCACCCACTCTTGAAAGCTTTCATTGAGTAGCCTGTCAGCTTCGTCTATGACCAGCCATTCAAGAGAGTCAAGTGTAAAGCCTTTAGTCGATCGGATATGGTCGACAAGTCTGCCGGGGGTGCATATCAGTACATCAACACACGGAGATGATTCTATACAATGGCCCGGTAATGTCTTGCTATACTCCTCAGCTTCGGCGATGTAGTCTACCAGACTGAAAGAAGCCCATTCATCCGCCGTCATTATTGTGCCATTCTGGCTCCTAGTACTCTCTGGCCTGTACACACTTATCTGTTCCATGATCTGAGCCTGCTCGTCCTTAAGCGCAGTTGAGCCAACAGCGGTGCCAATTCGAAGCCCGGAGCCACTTGAGCAGAGCTCACATGCATCGCGAACTTGTTTGACGAGCTCTCTTGTAGGAACAATAATCAAAGCCCGTAGCTTTGCAACAGGCAGGCGTTTGAGCCCAGCAAAAATCGGGAGAACGTATGCCAGCGTCTTTCCGGACCCAGTAGCCGCCGAAACACAGACATCTCCGGTGTATCTTGCAGGTCCTTTTGCGAGAAGGGGTATCACCGCCGACTGAACGGGCAAAGCTTCGGTGTATCCCTTGTTCTTGAGAACATCAACCAGACCCGTTCCAACCCCCAAACTTGAAAAACTTGACCGAAGTCCAGACGAAGTCTTGGAGGGTGCTGCCAGCCATGCAGGGAGAGTAGAATAAGATGGTGTTGCGGATTCGCTGGGCGCAGGGGCAGGTTGTGGCAAAGGCACCAGTCCATGGGCTTCTTTCTCGTCATCCTCTACCGGCGGTTTATTTTCTTTCAGATCAGGCAAAACCAGGTCCGCAGCGCTTTTCTTCGCCTTCTCGTACTTGGACATAATTTTCTTGTGCCTTTTCGTGGTTGCATCATCCCCGTTGGCCGTTGATATCACTTTCCGTCTGGTGTCATTCTCCTTTGATGGCATCCCTCGAGCTTCATGTTTTCGAGCCTGCTTATCAGATCCGTTTGCCATGCTTCCACCACTTTCCTTCTTCTTTCTCCCATCAGGCTTGTCCTCCACTGCAAAGTCCGTCGGCTCCTCTGCGCCCTTCTCAGCGTTCGAACGCTGGCTGAACCCATTGCCCACCGCCCGCGCTTCTGAATCTGTCTTCGAGCTGGCACGCATTTCTCCGACATCTTTCTGGGGCGTACCGGCAGTAGAACTCTTCTTCTTCCTGCCGCCCTTCTCGACACTATGCGGCCTATCCGAGCTATCTTCATGGCGCTTCCGTTTGCGAGTAGCGGGAGATGAATGGTCCGTCCTGTGCGCTGTGTCTGCCATCACTAGTACTCAGGTCACCGCCCGTTAGTCTAAGGGCTATCTGCAAACTGCTGCTTCTTTTCTCATCCTTCTTTTCAGGCTTATTTCCGCCTCTTAACTCATTCTTCTTCTCTCAATGTTGAAGTTTTGGTTTTTTTTCTTTTTCTTTTTTATATCCTTTTTTAAGCCTCAATTTAACATTACATAAACTTAACCACGTGATTATAAACCTTATCGAGGTCCAAAGCCCAAAAAGACGAGAAAACATCCGCGATATTTTGAGCTTTTCGATTGAAGCGCGCGAGGAAGAGCAGGAGGAGGCGCTGTCGAGCTTGATGTGACCATCTTCAGCAAGGATAGAGCCTTGTCCATGGCGCGCGCTCTCCGCGAGCTTTCCATACGCCCACCATGCCTTACAATATCGCGTAAGTAAAGGACTGTCTGTACAATTCTAGCTTGCAGCTGTCACTAATCAATTACTTGAAAACGGCATGTAGCATGATAAGTGACTTTTTCTTCCCCCAGCCGGGTATGGGCATTGACTTTTGAATACCTCCTGTTTTGGCTTCTTCCATTAATGAAGAGTTGTAGGTGGAGTGGAAAGTCACATCTATCAAGTCTCTTCGGTGAGTTAAGAGCTGGCTCAACCTTAGAAGCAATTGCTGTCAGAGGCTAATCCAGTAGATATAGAAGCTCATTGACCGCGGACACAAAGTGATCATCGTTACCCATGCATACAAGGGCCGGACCGGAGTACGTTACTTGACCAACGGCCTCAAAGTCTACCATGTCCCTTTCTTCGTTATCTACCGCGAATCAGCCATGCCTACTGTCTTCTCCTTCTTCCCGATATTCAGGAATATTATGATCCGAGAACAGATCGAGGTAGTGCACGGACACGGTAGCTTGAGCTGTTTCTGTCACGAAGCCATCCTTCATGCGCGGACAATGGGGTTGCGCACTGTCTTCACCGATCACTCCCTCTTTGGATTTGCGGATGCCAGCTCCATCCTCACAAACAAACTACTCAAGTTCACACTTAGCGATGTGGATCACGTTATATGCGTCAGCCATACATGGTACGATTGATTGTCTTTGCGACCTTCCCACGCCCATCTCGCTAATACCTGTTACAGCAAGGAGAACACTGTTCTGAGAGCATCTCTTGACCCTATGATGGTCTCTGTGATCCCGAACGCTCTAGTAGCGGAGAACTTTCGCCCACCGTCATACACCGAATCTGTCAGCGGCTCGTTAAACAATCGCCCATTAACTCATAGAATGCCCGGACCCCGTCTCCTAGGGCCGGACGATACAATAACGATAGTGGTGATATCACGGCTCTTCTACAACAAAGGGACGGATCTACTAATAGCAGCAATACCCCGGATACTTGCGCTTAATAAAAACGTGCGATTTATTATTGGTGGATCTGGCCCAAAGGCCATCGACTTGGAACAAATGCTGGAGAGGAAAGTGCTTCAGGACAAGGTAGAGCTATTGGGCCCGATCAAGCACGAAGATGTGCGTGATGTGATGATCAAAGGCCACATATATCTTCATCCCAGTCTGACAGAAGCCTTTGGCACCGTGATCGTCGAGGCCGCCAGCTGCGGGCTGTACATTGTCTGTACCCGTGTTGGTGGCATCCCGGAAGTTCTCCCGCAACATATGACAACATTTGCAAAACCGGAAGAAGACGACCTAGTGCAGGCAACAGGAAAAGCAATTGCTGCGTTGCGGTCGAACAAGGTGCGAACTGAGAAGTTCCACGACCAGGTCCGAATGATGTACTCATGGACTGACGTCGCGCGACGCACCGAACGTGTCTACGATGGGATCTGCGGTGCCATTAGCGAGGAAGAGTTCTACGGCAATTTCCCCAAGGAGAGCTGGACGGGCTCGCGCAGGCGAGAACATAGTTTTGCGTTGATTGACCGGCTGAAGCGATACTATGGCTGTGGGATCTGGGCAGGGAAGCTGTTCTGCCTCTGCGTGGTGATCGACTTTCTGCTTTACGTCTTCCTCGAGCTATGGATGCCTCGCAGTAGCATCGACATTGCCCGAGACTGGCCAAAGAAACCAGTTGGAAGAGAAGGCAGCCAGCTGCTAGACGTTCGTCAGCCGATGGACAACGCTCGGCACCACCCTGGCAACGAAACCTGGCAGGAAATGATATGAGTGAATAGTCGATTTTCGTTACGGACGATGTTCTTATTTTTATTATTGATGATACCCTTTTTATACAGATAGTGAGGAGAGCACCATGGAACTGCGTTGTTGACATTGAAATAATCTAGCAATTATTGGAGATGCGCATTCTATGAAGCCTATAGCTAATGATAAATGACGAAAGTAGTAAATCAAGATAAATCAACCAAACGCCGGGTATATGCAGTCAGCCGTATATTCACATCAGATGCAAGAAGACTCCCAACCAAAATCGGCTACAGCTACCTCATGACAGGCGGCCGGCCTTCCTTATTCCACTTCACGCGACTCCTGACCCAGTCGACAGCCTCTTGGACACCGGTGCCTGTTAATGCGCTGACAGGGAGCACTCTGCTATCCCGCACGCCGCCTCCTTCTTGGCCTTCGAAGACCTTACGGACAAAGCCCTCCTTGATACGGACGACCTCGACGCAGTCTTCTCTGTCTTGCTTGTTGGCCAGCACAAGAATAGGTACGCCAGCCGTGTCTGCATGTCGGAGAACAGACTCAAGGACCTGGCGGCACTCATCCAGCCTGCCAAACCGTCCGGCACGATCGATCGACTCGATCTTCTGTATCTCAAGCCCGCCGTCGGCCAGCGATGCGCCATCGCCACCGTCACCTGCGCCATCAAATTCTGTGCCAACTTCTCCATCATCCCTAGGTGTAGTCAACGGGCCGAGGTCAGAGACATCTGGGTCATCCCCCACATCCGCGCTGTCAACCACGAAAATAATGGCGTGACAGCTCGAGTAGTAGCTCTGCCAGAGACCTCGCATGGAGATTTGGCCCCCAATGTCCCATATCTTCAAATACATGTCCGGTAACGAGATGGTAGAGACGTTTTGACCTACTGTCGGCACCGTCTTTGCAGAGACCTGCTGTGTCTGTCCGTCAGCAGGTGGGATGTAGAGCGCCTTGATCTGCGAGAGCAGCGTCGTCTTGCCCGCGTTATCGAGGCCGAGCAGTAAGATAGAGTATTCTGTATACGCGTAACTTGTCAGCATACGTTTCTTTTCCTCGCAGTGACTAGAGGGTTTGTTTGAATTCCGGACGCCGACCTTCTTTGCTTGTAGCATACTGGTACAGCGACTTCGCGAGGTGGAACATGCTTGCAGACGGCAGCAACCTCCAGGGACATGCCGCAAGACGTCAAGGGAGCTTTGAAGACTGGCCAAGACAGCCGATAGGGCACGAACTGTCCTCCAGCGATGCGCTGTTGCTGGTTATCAACGCCTGCCAAAAAATTAATAGCCTTAACTTCTTATTTGTAGATAAATACTCCGTACTTCGAACACTTAAAATTACTATGTAAGCACCTTTAACTATCCCAGTGGTGATTATGTAATCAATAGACAATACAGAGCGCCGTTGAGTTGGAAGTAATGGAAGGCATTTCTCTTGTCCAATAACATTGCATTATTCTATGTTATATAATCAAAGTTGTTTATAGTTGTAAATATGCTTAGTAATTATCTACAAGGAACAGAAGCATTGTTTGCAGGCTGGCACTGTGATGAGGACAAGCAACCTTTGTGGAACGGTCCCTAGGCTTGTTCTTGAGTACCTGAGAACAATTATCGATTTCAAATAAGCTGGAATTGCTTCCCTAAGGTCTTGGAATGTTGTATTCTGATGAAATTGGTGGTGGGTGTTATTCCTAAGAATATTTGGCTAAGAACTAACTAACTACACGAACGTGACATAGGCGATGCTGCTCAAAACATCAACAACTTTCGGCCTGATATTATATTGTCTCTTCCCCGGCTTTTACATCGGCACTCGGACATTGACAGATCGACATTCTAGTAATACTGTGTTTTCGGTAGAAGATTTTGCTTCTGATTATTTTCCAGTGATCTTGTTAGTAACATCGTGCCTAGTGGCTAGTTATAGGCCACTGGCGGCACTTCAACCAGCTAGTCCCGAGGCAGCCAAACCGCCTTTCCTAAAAATTTCTTCCAGGAGTCTATTTTCTCCCCAGCGTGGGTGGCTCCTATAAACTGTAGGTCTACCCTTTATATAACCGTGTGATGTTACTTGGGTATTCTTAGCACACTGCTCGCTGTCCTTTGAGCTCATCGTGATGTGCCATCCCAAAGGATCGACTCGGGCCCTTTTCCCGCTGCCGATAGTCTTATGTAGCCCCGACCTAACCAGTCATAGTAGAACAAGCAAGTTAGTTATCTTCTCCAAGAGAGCTCACTTCATAACTCCCGTACCTTATTAAGATGGCCTTGGGGTATAGGCCCTTGTCTCGGGCCGTCTGGTAAGCCAGGGCGATAAGGCCCTGGCGCTCGGCTGCATTTTTGGGGAGAACTCCCCGTTGGAAAAAGTACCTTACTATATTGATGGTTGACATGATTCTTATGTAGCTGGTAACCCTACTCAAACTGGTCGTGTTATGTACTATAGGACTGGTAAGTCACTGTAGAACACGAGTCAGTTGTATGCTCGAAAAGACTTCGTTGATAGCCCCATCGCTATACAGGATGCTATCCGTACCTCATAACAATGGCTTTAGGGTATGGCCCCAAATCCCTTACCGTTTGGTAAGCAAGGGTGAACGGCTGCAGGTGATCGATCTGACGTTTGCCCGCAATGGTGGTCGAGTTGTGGAAATTGGACCTGATAGATGATAACAGGCAAGTTGCCTTAGTTGGTCATGCCCTCATGAAAAAAGGTGAAAATTTGTTTTTGATAGCAAATGTTACCTTATCAAAATGGCCTTAGGGTAGATTTTCCTGTCTCGTGCTGTCTGATAGGCCACTTTAACGAGTGATCGGAGGAGCTCCTCATTCTGGGGTAAGTGTCCTCGATAGAAGAAGTACTTCACCATATTGATGGTCGACATGGCTTGGCTCGGGAGATACGGCGTCTGTTGGTTTCACTCAAGGTAAAGGGATTCAGGATAGATAGGAGGTTGGATGAGCATGTCCGAGAGTTTTCTCTGCACGGGTGGGACGGCTGTGTTGACGTGCTTTATAGGTAACTCTTCGCTTGGGCCCTGGCAGCGCAGGTGCCATTCAGAACGTGGAAACTGCATGCAACAAGCTGCGGCAGGAGCTTTCGCATCAACGCGGCCTGCAGTTTTGGCCCCCAAATACCAAGGCCCCAGCCAGCCAGTATCTAGCTAGACACATAGCCCCTGCATACGCAGTGTAGGCCGTGAAAATGAGGGGGTGGAGCAAACGTATCAAACGGCTGGCGGCCATGGGTGCAAGGTGGTTATGCATGCTGTAGCCAGCCGTGTGCAAGTCTATGTTTTATTGCTTGATATGTAGCAGCTGGGTATCCAGATGCCAGGCGAGATGAGGTTGCATCTCTGAAAAGTAAGGGTAGTATGGAGCCGTCGGTGGGAAAAGGAATTTGGGGACTGCAGTCGACCCGGCGCACGAAAGAAGGGATTTTATACCCCCCGCTGGGTCAGAGCTAACTGACGCATTCACTTCTTAACTGTTGGTTAGTGACTTAGGCGGCCTTCACTGGTGCCCCGAGGCCTGCCAGGATCACTGACAGGGGTGAATGCACAGCAGTCAATGCGAGCTCTCTAGTTAGGCAACTCGTTGACGGTACGTGTTAAGTTGTAGCCATTATTTTAGGTAAGGAGAAGAGAAGAGAAGCCATGGATTTCTGCTTAGGTAAGAGAAAAAGTGCTTAGGTAAGTATATAAATAAGAGAGGCTTAGTAAGTAATGCTGTGGTTAATTGCATGGTTAATTGTCCAATAATATCTTGCTATTTCACTTAGTAATAAAAATTACATAATGAGACGACCCACTCTCTTGTAGGGATTTTTAACCTAAAGTTGTCCTTTTAGTCCGCCGTATCAGTCAACCATTAGTTAATATAATGGAGTGAGTTGGTTCCTCTTGGGTTTCCTGGCAAGCAGAGGCTGGCCTTGTAGCTTCATCCCGCTCAGGCTGGCGTGGGTTCATTCTCCTGGTCCGGTCGTTTTGACAACTAAGGTCATCTGCAGCAGCCTTGTCACGAGTATCATGAGGCCACCTTTTCTACTGTCATCGGCCCTTTTCACTTTTGTAAGAAATACCCCAAAGTTCCAGCGTGTGCTCCAACGTCTTCCCCGGCAGTTTTCAACATTGCCAAAGCTTGCCATGTCCACCCCTCGCGAGGCTCCAGGTTCCCAGTACGAGTATATTGACGACAGTGTGGAATTATTAGAACGATACCTGCCGGGGGGGTATCATCCGATATCAATTGGAGACCTACTGAACAACCGCTATCGCGTTGTTCACAAGCTCGGCCATGGAACATTCTCCACTATCTGGCTTGCTCACGACAAACAGAAGGCTGCATATGTAGCTGTCAAAGTGAGCACAGCAGATTCAACCCCTAGGGAGGCTGATGTTTTGTGTACCATTGCCAGCTCATCTTCCCACCCTGACCACCCAGGCCGGGCCATGATCCCTAGGATCCAGGACCAGTTCGAGCTCCAGGGCCCAAACGGACGTCATCTATGCTATGTTACAGCTCCAGCACGGTGCAGTGTAGCCGCTGCGAATTTCTGCCGTCTCTTTGCTGTTGAGACTGCGCGGTCGCTCGCTACCCAATTGGTGTTGGCTGTTGCATATATCCATGGCCAGGGGTTTGTTCACGGAGGTTAGCAAACCACAAAAAGCTATCTAAGACCCTGGTATAATCCAAACTAATTTCTTAATGCAGACATTCACCTGGGAAACGTTCTGATTCGGCTGCCATCTAGTCTTGATCAGCTCTCTGTTGACCAATTGTGCGAGAAGTTCAAGACGCCTCTCGTAGAGCCGGTTGTGCGGCACGATAAGCAACCGCTTCCCGCTGGAGTCCCGTCTCACGCAACCCTCCCTGTCTGGTTGGGAAAAAGGGCAAACGAAATTTTGCCCACTGAAGCTCATCTAATCCTAAGCGACTTTGGTGAGGCCTTCTCACCATCTGATCCCCACCAACGGAAGCTGGGTGAGCAATGTCGATCACCTGCTGCCTTCTTACCACCGGAAGCGCACTTTGAACCAGAGAAACCGATCTCCTTTCCTTGCGATATCTGGACGCTTGCATGCGCCATATGGTCTATTCTGGGTTCCCGCGACCTTTTTGAAAGTATGCTGGCTACAAGCGATGATATCTCCAAGCAGCAGATGGACATTCTTGGACCGTTGCCACTTGAGTGGTGGACTGCATGGGAGGCCCGTCCTAGATATTTTGACGAAGGAGGCCAACCAAATGAAGGCCGGTTTGTCTACCCTTCTCTAGAGCATCAGTTTGAGCGGTTCATACAAAAACGTCGGCAGGGGGATAGAATGGGTGAGTTCGATGCCGAGGAGGCACGGGCATTGCTTGACATGATCCGTCCCATGCTAGCATTTAAACCAGAGCAGCGGGCAACTATAGAGATGGTCCTCGCTTCAGACTGGATGATCAAATGGGGGTTGCCAGAGTTTCAGAAGCTACAACCTGTTAACTAGCGATTTATTCCTGTGAATACCCTGTACCATATTGGAGTCGCTGGACTTATCGGGAGAAAGAGCAGAGAGACTCGATTAGAGAGACTCATGCTGGTTATTATTATTCAATTCATTCATATTCCTGTCAAAAGTCAGTGATTCTTTGATAGCAATAGGTGCAGGCGTAGGCGTTGGTTAGATATATTATATTATTTGAAGAGTCCGTTGACTTGCAAACAAGTATTATAACTATGTAGCCTTCGAGGCAGTGATTCACTGGGCTAGCTACCTGCTATATCCACAATGATATACAGAGGTCCTCTTATCAGAAAAAGGTCCTACCTTTGACTAGAAATACCTAGACGTCAGACTACCGAGCTAGAAGGCGAGGCCTGCGAGACTTGCCTCGTGTTGGAAGATACCGAGAGAGTAAATTTATGATTGATATCCATACCCACTCTGTAGGTCCCGGTTTGCAAAGGATTCCTACTAGCCTCTATCTAAATTGGATGGCGGGCACATTGCCCACAGGGCTACCTGAATGCTATCCCGGAATTTAGTTATTCCATTCATCCGCCCGGACCAATAAGATCCATTGCATGAATATCAACCTTGTTACATAAGCAATGTGAATTTGTCAGCACTTCGGGATTTTGCCGCTCGGCGCATGGAAACTTTAGCTAAAAAAAAAAAATAACTAGCGAAAGCCGGATTCTCGTCCACCTCCGGCTCTGCTCTCTCTGGATTTATAATCAGACGGACGGGACGGCGATGGCAGGATCCTTCAGTTGAGTGCATTATTAGCATGTACATATTGCAGCGGGTGTCCGAGTTTGTTATTCTCGTCCGCTAGCATGCAGCCGTGGCCCAGGGCGGGCGGCACCACCGGTTATTTAGTTATAGATCTATAACTACCTCCACCACAGCCGCAGTTATCACAGCTTCGAGTCGGCATCAAACCACTGGCGAACAGACGGGCCAGACACTCGTTTCTCTCTCGGTTATAGAGGTAGAGGCAGCCATATCTTGTCTTTCTCTCTCTATCTCTCTCTCTCTTCGTGTTTCTTCACTGCTCTAGACATAGAGAAATGCGGATGGCTCTACAGCCGCAGGATATACCGCTCTCCTGCCATCCTATTTTTCCCTCGCTGACAACCTGAATTCCCCTACTATATATTTACCATGGACGGGCAACGGTCTGACTCGTCATTCACTGACGCAGTTATCGTCGGTAAGTGGTGGGCTTTGCATTGCTGTGTTAGTTGTATAGAATATAGATTAGCAACGCTAACACTGCTGTCTAGGAAATGGCCCCTCTGCTCTGATTCTATCCTATATTCTACATGGAAACATCCCCTACTACAACCTTGACTCACCTCATCCTGATCCCATATTGCATGCAAAGCTGAGGGATGCCACGGAGCTTCTCCGGCTCGATGTTGCCCGCTTAACCAACCATTTCGAAGCCTCCCGATTCTCCTACTCGACGCAGTCCTTGCCCATCAACTCCCTGGTTGACTCGCTCGTCCGGCCGTTTGGCGAGACCGATGATCGCGAGTCAGCATCCTGCGTCTCCTGGCATCACGATCCCCAGCGTGCCGTTCCCCATCTCTGTCTTGGTGATGCGTTGCAGCCCGGTGGCCAGTGGACCGAGTGTCCTCCCGGCACCACATGGGATATCCAGTCTCTCAGTTACGCGGGGATGCTCTCTTTGCCAGGGTACAGCTTCTACGATCACTACTACGCTACTCATGGTGTCCACATGCCTTCATATACCCGACCATCCAGACAGGCAATAGCAGAGTACCTGGCCGCATACCCGGCCGCTGTTGGTATCGGCAACTCTATACAAAACGGACAACTGGTTTCCGGCGTCTCTCGAACAGATGGTGGCTTCTACATTGCCTCACACCGCATTCATTGCAAACACCTTGTCCTTGCTTCTGGCATCTTCACCGAAGTCAAGCCTGCAAGACCTCTCCTCCAGCCACTACTCTCCCTTCCGGATCATCCAGATGTATCCACGACAGAAAAGGCGCCTCTTCTTGTCATCGGTTCTGGCTTTTCAGCGGCTGACATCATTATCTCTGCTCCCCGAGACCAGAAGATCATTCACATCTTCAAATGGGAGCCGGAAACAAATCCTTCTCCGCTTAGAAGCTGCCACCAGCAAGCGTATCCTGAATACGCCGGAATATACAAGCTTATGAAACGCAGCACGCTGGCCAAATTCACGACCTCCAAACCAAACAAACGGAACCAATCTTCTCTCTCTCCCTTTCTCACCACCCGGGACTGGGATGATATATATGAAGCCCTGCCCAACACGCTCGTTGTGGATGTGGAGGTTGATGGCACTGAAGGTGTTGTCACCTTTCGATGTAGTGACGATTCCACAATCACTCGCCGTGTGTCCGGCCTATCATACGCCGTGGGCCGAAAGGGCTCACTGGCCTATCTTGACCACATGCTTCAGCGTGAAATACTCGGCGCCGGCTTTGACCAATCCCAAGATGCATCCATTGCCAAAGACACTCTCAAATCGGCTGCCGTGAACGATCTCGAGGTAGCCAATGACGTGTTTATTATTGGCAGTCTCACGAGTGACTCCCTTATTCGTTATGCTTACGGTGGCTGTATATATGCAGCAGGGAAGCTCATGGAGCGGCACGCTCAACGTCAGGTTCACCCCCCACCTTGCGATGGTCCTGTTGATCACACAGTACCTGGCCAGCCGCAGCCCGAGCTTCCTACTACCCCATCACCTAATACACCAATGAACATATTGAACCATACCAAATTTAATAATAAAAGCAGTAATACAGTACCCAGTGAGCTTCGCATGCACAGGGTCTCCTCTGACCTTAAACTGGGATCAAAAAGTGATAGATTTGGCAGCAGAAGGCAGCGACCTTGGTGGGCGTTCATCTTTTCTTCATGAGCAATTTTATATATCTTTAAGCTTACAATGCACACTGCTCTTGTTGCATTCGTCTACACTCTCTATTAACTAATACCGCCCGTGCATGAAATACCAACATTACTGGGCGTCTTTAACCTCCCTTCGATACTAATTGACTACCAAGTTTGATAGATCCTAGGTGAAGTTTCTTTCACCTAAGCTGTCAAGGGAAGTTGAGGTGATAGCGGAAAAAAAGCCTGCCTACAAGCCTGACTCTTGGCTAGTTTGCTTTGCTTGCCTGCATGCATGCATATGATACCCCTTGCTATCATAACCAATCTGCAGATAACAAAGGAAACTCCAGTATACACCAGATATGTAGCGGGTGCATAACCGAGATGGCTACATGCAGGAACCGTGTCAAATATACCTTCATGCATATCTGCCAGAGAGTAAATAATGGCTGTCTTGAGACGCTTCAACTTGGTTGGCGTGGTGAGTATTTTAAGCCTGATTGTGAAATTCACACCAACGATATACCCATCCTATAATGTATATCCCTCCTTGTAAGAGCTATTAAGATGACCGCAACAGTTGAGGGATATCCTCCTGTAATGCACGCCAGGAGTCTTTTACTATCCACTTTTTAGGTAGGACTGTAAGGCGGCGGTTGGCAGGCTGTTTGTTATGCACCCTTGGGTTCACTACGCCGGAGGCGTAAATTATAATGCCAAACAGCAGGGCTTTTGGCATATCCATGAAATCCCACCTCACCATAGACTGCATAGCTAGTTAATGCAACTAGTTACCCGAGTATATATTGGATAGGGGATCTATGGTATAAAAGAGGCAACCTCGTCGTCTCAAACACAAGATATGAAGAGCACATTCAGCCTCTCGAATCACCTCTTTTCTCCTACCTGCCTCTAGAACAGTAACTTATCATCTCTCAAGATGCATCTTCTGGTCCTCCTACTCTTCCCAATCCTGGCTCTCGCCAACCCTGCTCCCATCAGCCTTGCTCCCGAAAACCCTCTTGAGTCTCTACAGGCCAGAAGTGCGAGTTATTGCTGCAAACCCTTTCCCCCAGGTAGCAAAGTAAGTCGCCTAGGGAGTGAACTTACCAGCCAACCAGCCGCTTCCGCAACTGATATACTAAACCAACACAACTAACTATTCTGCTTAATCATAGAGCTGGCGCCTCTGTGGAGATGGCACGTTTGGAACACCATGCTGCGGATATGGGAGTAAGCATCGGCTTTGACATCGCCCGTATCTACTGTGCTTTGATAGCCAATGATCCGATGTCTAACTTCCTGTCCCGTTATAGAGTGTAATATATTTTGCTGCGCCTGCAAAGGTGGATGCCGCGTGGTTTAGAGGCGGTTTCTAAGACACAGCTTATTATCATGGATAACTATTTAGTTAACCATCTTGGTTAATAATAGTATTCATCAAATGTTGCCGGCATCAACTGATACTTACGTGACTATAAGCCAATTTCCGTATCACCGCAAACGGCGTTAACGAGTTACTCTGCTCCATCACATTAGCCTTTCCTTGCTTTGACATGGATTGCTGTCCCTGAATACGATAACTACAAGTTACCTGTTCTCTGTGAAGTGATCAACAATATGCATGAGTTGAACCAACATCATTCTTTGTGTACGCCGTCTGGCTACACTTGTTCGCGCATGATCTATAGCCAACCGAAATACCCTAAGGCTGCACAGGGTAAGATCTGGAACGTTGCGGGATATTTCCTTTCCATGATTCCAGGCCCGTATCTTATCGTCGGATGTCATTGTTATACCATTCCATGCATGTAACTATACTATGACTACCGTTTATTGTGAATGAGAACTGCTAGGTCGCGCGATGGCCGCTTGATGTCCACTGTACGGCGCAATTGTAACTGCGAGGAATTCATTTACTGTCCACTCCTTTTCAAGCTTACTGTTACGGCCCCTCAAACATAGAGGCCGACATGAACCTGCGAGTGAATGAGTTCTCCCATGATAGCTATGACGTCGTTCTTATCACAGATCCACGCCGATATAACATGCTCCTCTGGTATAAAGATGCACCCTTCCCTCCCCTGTAGCCATCCTTAGCTCCAAGGCATAACAGCACATCATCTACTTGACTATATCTGGCCCCTATACAGATCAGAGACTACGCACCTTCTCCTTCACAACAATGAAGCTTTCGGCCTTATTCATCTTCCCAGTACTGGCCCTCGCCAGCCCTTTCAGCCTCGCTACCACCCCGGACACGGCACTTACATCAAGAGGAGAGCAGGCCTGTTGCAAAGCCTGGGCGATTGCAGGGCCAGTAAGTGACCAGGCTCTGCGCCAGTAGTTTTATTAGGAAGAGAACTAACTTACCGTCTTATGTATAGAAGTGGAATAAGTGTGAGGATGGGACAACTGGAACTCCTTGCTGTGGATATGGAAGTAAGTATATATATTAATGCTTATGAAGCAGGATACCCATTAACTAGAAGAATGACTAATTTATCCCTAGAGTGCAATGGTTTCTGCTGTGCTTGCAAAGGAGGATGCCGCAGAGCGAAAGGCTAGGGCTCATATCTTGACGCATGATGTTTGCCATCGGATCTTGCTACAGTTAACTAGTTAACTAGATTTAGATACAACTGTAGCAAGAAATAACCTGATCGGTCTTCTTTTATTACTCCGGTATGCAACCTATAGAGAATCACCATTATCAAAATATGCCGATCACGTAATTTAGTTACTTCAACAGCTGGATGTAAGTTACGTTAATCCTCGTAAAAGGTTCATGGCACACAAGAGATCATGTTCATTTATACAAAGGACTTCAATTCATTAGTTTATAAATCACGGGGGATAATCAAGTATAGTGGTGTATCATGACCACAGCTCCCATCCGTTTTGGGGCATCCAACCATTTGAAACATCATTGATCCATTCCAATTCGTACAAAGAAAAGAAATTAAAAGCAACTCGTGACAATGACCATATTAGGCGCGAGTCATAACCTGGATTTACCAGCGGTGATTATATAGGGCGCAGTAGGATTAGAGAATCATAGGCCTCACGTCGGATTATATAAATGCAACGAGTAATGCCATGCTGGAGATACAAGTTACAGCCTTGCCCCAAGTTGAAGGGGAGAGGGATCCTGCACCTCCAGGGAATGGAACAGGATCTGTGGAAGAGGAAGGTGGGATGCCGGTCCCTGAGCTAGGAATGGAGCCGCCCCCGGTAGTAGTCGGTGTGCCCATGCTAGTGGGGATAGGGCCCTCGGAGGAAGAAGAGCCATGTCCTCCCCCACCGCTGCGAGTGGTAGTCGAACCGCTGGCCGTGGACGGTGGATGGCGCGTATTGGTTGGCTCTGGATCGCTTCCGGTACTTGAATGTGTGGCGGTAGATGTGGACTCCGTCGATGCATCCGTCGAAGTAGGCTCCGTTGTCTCCGTGGACTCAGCTGTAGAGGTGGTCCTAGTCCTTTCTGTAGTTGATGAATCTGTCGATGACTCAGTTGATGATTCACTAGAACTCCTGCTTGATTCAGGAGAGGAAGTTTCACTCGTTGTGACAGTTGAAGAAGATCGCGTTGGGGTAGAAGACTCCGACGTTGTCATGGAAGTCATGGAGGTAATAACTGTTGAATGAGTAGGCGATGATGTGGTAGAAGAGGTCATTCCAGGTTCAGGCCTAGTCGTAGGGCCACTGGGGATTGGAAGGGTGTCACAGTAATCAAGCCATTTCTGGAATTCGGGGAAGAGAACAGTGTCAAATTCTGAGTATGTGCCATTGGATCTATCATTAGTGCATTTTTTGCACTGCCCAACAAGCTTCATAAACAGAGAGTCCGGCTTGCACAGCGCGGGATCTGCTCCAACGGCTTCTGCTTCAGTCGCGGCAGAATCACACTCATCGTAACACTCGCCGGCCACAATCTCAGGACCGCGTTTGAAAAGAGCGGACAAGGAGCGACGGAAATAACCTTGAGAGGTTGCCGTCACATTTTCAAACGAGAAGATATCAAACGTAAGGCCGAATTTTCTTGGGTCAATGTTGAAGTAGCCGGGAGAAACAACCCACTTCTCAACCTTACCAGGCGTCCATTTCTGTGGGGGGTGTCTTGGAGGGCTAGGAATACACTCATCAGGGCTACAAACAAAGTTCTGACTTGGAAGTCCGACCTCGAAGTTACACTGTCCGTCCGCTGGAGTACGCTTTGGTCTGCAAAGTTGTCCAGGAGGACATCCCCAAATGTAGTTCGATGGAAGTGGCGCCAATGGAGTATACGTTGGGTTGGCAGTGCGGGTTGGGCAGAGAGATATGGAGAAACTCGTTGTCGTTGTAGTTACTGTATTGGTCTTGGTGACAGTAATTTCCTTTCCTGGCTCTGTCAGTGTCTGGGTTATGGTCGATGCTGGCAAAGTAGTTGTAATCACTGTTGTGCTGGCAGGGATTGTTACTGTGGTTCCAGATTGGGTTACAGTACTGGCAGGCAACGTTTGAGTCACTGTCATGATGGTTCCAGGAAGGGTGGTAACCTTGGTGATTGTCGAACCCGGCAGGGTAATTACATGAGTCTCCGGAGGTGGAGTGCTAGTAATCGTGCTCACTGTTCCAGGCTCAGTGTAGGTCTGGGTAATCGTCGAGGCGGGAATTGTGGAAGTTATTACCGTAGTGTTTCCAGGAAGGGTGACTGTGGTTCCTGATTGGGTAATCGTGCTAGCAGGTAATGTGCTGGTCACCGTCATAGTGCTTGCTGGAAGCGTAGTCACCTTTGTAACAGTAGATGCAGGCAAAGTGATGATTTTAGTCTCCGGTGGTAGTGTAACAGGAGGAGGAGTCACGGTAGGCCCTGGTACCGTAACTGAAGTGGTGAGAGTTGTACCTGGTAGAGTAGTGTACATCGTAGAAACGTAGGTTGAAGTGATGGTAGTAGGTACCATAACAGTTACCACTGACGTGACAGTTCCAAACGTGGTTGTCGTTATGTA
Organism: Trichophyton verrucosum HKI 0517; assembly: GCF_000151505.1. Lineage (NCBI taxonomy): Eukaryota > Fungi > Ascomycota > Eurotiomycetes > Onygenales > Arthrodermataceae > Trichophyton > Trichophyton verrucosum. The sequence continues at coordinate 14,145 of NW_003315169.1, read as the reverse complement.
AGTGGGCACGACGGTTGTGAATGTGGTCGTAAGCGTGGTCGTGTCCGAGATTGTGGTAGGCTGAATAACAGTTGTGGAGACGGTAGTTGAATCATGGATAGTGGTCTCATTGTAAACGGTGGTAGGAATAGTCGTCGGCACCGTAGTGGGAACTGTTGTGGGATCAATGATGGTAGTTGGCTCGAGGACTGTTGTGGGGATCGGGACCGTCTTGGTGACATAGTCAGTGATAATCTTGGTGATACTGGCGGTCTCCGTTTTTGTTTCGGTCTTGGTTTTGGTAACAGTAACTGTATGTTTCCCACCTCCAGGCTCACAGCAACAGCAGCAGGTCGTTTCCGGGGTGTAATTGTATCCTTCAGCACTCCCAGAGCTACGACCAAAGATATTTTTCATATCTTCACGGCGTTTATAGATACCACCTTGCTCAGGACAGGTATCATTTTTGCATAGCGAACACCCCTTTGCCCAGCAATATATCTATTTTTATTTGATTAGACTCGCATCAACTAGTGGTGGGGGGATAGCCAAGAGAGGTTCAAATGGTTAAAAGATAATCTTACATCACAGTGCACGTCACTGCCGGGTTTCGGCGGCTGGTTGGGGCAGCCAGGAAACTTGCACCCATCATCAGGAGGGGGAGAGGAAGTGAAGATGGTTGTTGTTCGAGGCGGACAGCTATGAATAGTGCTTGTTGAGGTGATGGTGGTGTACGAAACGGTGTACCTTGGAGGGTATGCTCCGTAAGCCTCGGGTCCGGTTGGGCTGCGATAAGTCTGAGTGGCATCAGCCTGGAGCACTGATGTAGCCGCCCACAGAAGAACAGATGTAGTCAACCTCATTGTGGCGGGTATTCAGTCATAGACAGTAGAAATGACCACACGGCGAAGCAATTGGAAGCTTAGAGATCACTACTCATGTGCTCGAATAGCTAACGAGAGTGAAAGCTAATGCTGCGCGAGGTAGGAAAAGAGGGAGGAAGAGAGAGAAGAGATGCGACAACAAGAGTAGATAAGAAGGACAGAAACTGTCACCTAGGCAGAGCTCAGGGAGGTAGGGGTTCCCTAGTCAATAAAATAATGTCTAGCGAATGTCAAGAGAAAGCCAGTGGGATAAAAAGAAACGAGCAAGGTCAACAAGTGCCTGCGTATGAGAGGTCCAGGTATGCTCCATACCTGCACCAGAGAACCAGAGCAGTGGGAAGAGCGTCAGGTAGTAAGTTATACGGGAGAACCTGAAGGATCTTGGGCTAACCACAAGCCTACAGCCTCTCTCGACCAGCTCCGCCGCCACCATTTTTGCTTTGATCTTTGGCGTGGAAGAAGAGTCAAGGCCTCCCCAATCAAAAGCTGAAAGAAACGGCTGAATGCAACGTCACTCCCGCTCGCAGACTGCATGGTATTAACTTTTTTTTTTTTTTTTTTCGTTTCCTTCTCCCCCCTGCGGAATGGGCTTTCGCGCAGTCTTTTTTCAGGCGGAAAGAAAAAAGATCGTGAGAGAAAAGAGAAAAACAAACGAAAGCAAGCAAGTGGTGAAGAAAGAAAACTGGCAAGGCTCTTGCAGGCTTGCGTCCGCTGCAGGCCCTCCACACTCGAGGCCCCCAGTCATCGACCGGACTGGTTGATAACAGTAGTCTGAGCTTTTCTTCCCTCTTTTAGAATGGGGATGCAGGATTGACGCAGGATGCAGATATCTCGCCTAGTCTCAAAATGGTTAACCGTGGATACAAGGATATGTCGTCTGCGGGTTCTATGGACGGGGATGAAATATACAACTAGCGGACAAGTTGACAGCATGCAGAGATGATCGTGGGCGCCGCCCTGCTCCGGCAGTGGTAACTTGTACTTCTCTGCAGCTTATAATACGGCCTTGAATCTTTATTAATAGCAGCGGTACGTATAGCTGAGTGACAGTGTGGGAGAGCGGACCGCGCCCGACGGTCTCGCGCAACATATTGTCACACCAGGGGTTCGAGACCTTGAGTAGATGACGAAGCATTGTATGTAGTAATTGTTTTGCTGGTTCACTGGGTGGTTCACTGGGTGTTTGACGGATGTTGAAGTCGAAGTCGAAGTCGAAGTCGCCGTTTTGAGCCGCATGGATGGCACATGACCACGGCCCGCCGCGCGCCTCCGCTTTGGCCGTCGTCGGCGACTTCGAACGACTTCATCTCTTCAACCTCCAGGCAAGATGGCGACGAGCTGGTCACTCTGCTTGCTGCTTCGAGGTTTACGGAGTACACCCAACAAGTCACGCAGGGAGGCTGGATGACAGCTCCCGCCCTGTCTCAGATTCGCCTGGAAGACGCTTCTCGCGGGTGTCTGCATGCATGGCCTCCCCTGCGCGCCCATCAGTCATAACACGCGGCGATATGAGTTAAGGACTGGGCACTCCCATGCACGAGCGAGTTCGACACGCCCGGAAGTGATATCTTCACGCAGGCTAAGAAAGGCGCATGTCTCACAGGGGAAAATTCAACCAGTTAGCTAGTTGGCTAACTAACTAACGACCGATAGTCTTGTTGTACCTGCTTCTGCACCCTGCTTGAACCACAGAACCCATAACAACGGAGTACAAAGAGTGGAAGAAGCCAAAGTTGAAGCCTTGGACGAAACAAACACCCATTCGTCCAAGCCTTTGACCAACCCTCTCACGCCACACCACCCTCGCCAGTGGAAAGTCAAGCTTAGCCTGGCTGAACGATAAAACAAAGCAGAGGCGGAGTCGCCGTTGTTATTTTATTGTGGGTTTATCCAACGCAGAGAGAGGCGGGAGGTCTGAGATGGCGGTGCTCAGCTTTAGCCTGTCCCCTCAGTCTTCCCACTCGTTAGTTATCTATAGTTAACACCACCTAAAGTAGTCAGTTACCCACAACCCGCCCGGTCCATCAACCATCAACCGTCACCCACCAAATTTTTTACCATAAAGCTGCCAAAAACTCCACTAGGTCGTGACGCAATAAATATTTACAGAAATTATACATATATCATTACTGAGATATTCGACTCGCCAGCGGAGTTAAGTGGAAGTTTTGCCGAGTGCTTCAACAAGCTAGTAGTTGTTTTCCAACTAACTAGTTATATAATAAAAAATTGCAGCCGGGAATTCCTCCGCAAATACTCCTTATCGCGAAACAGTTACCCTTCGCTCTTCACTGGCTTGAATATTAACTCATACTTGATATCTAGGCTGACTTTTCTTAAAATCTTTCCATAACGGCTGGTTATTCCAATCTTTGAGCAATGCGTCATGAGGCTCCCTCCGTTAAGTTCTATTTACTCCATATCGTTATCTCAGGTCGGAGGATAGCAGCGCTATCCACTCCTACTGGATGGAGCCGCCCACAAATACGGAGTAGCAAAAGTATCTCTATTAATATAACTAGGAAGCAAGTTATCGAAGGGGGATCAAAAGGTTTTGATTTCGGAGGCCGTGCATTATGGTTAACTCCTGAGTTTGTTCGTCCGCCCGTCACCCCGTATCTACCAGTCAACAGCTGATCCCAACAAAAAGACTTTGAAAAAATCGCTTAGGCCAGTGATCACTCTTGATGCGCTTTGGGCCGGGCCTTAGCTCCATGGACAGGGATAGACGTTTTCTTGCAGATATCCACTCGCGCTATTCGACTTGGCGTGCATCGGAGGAAGAAGGCAGAAGACAGGCATCCATGGAGCTGTCGTCCTGTCAGAGGAGGTGAACCAGAGTGTCCCTGGACCTGCGCAGGCACAAGACGATGATGATACGGAGTAGATGGCGAGGAGCAGTTGGCCTGAGGATGCTGAAGATAATGCACTCTCGCAAGCCAGCCATGCAGCTAATAGAAGCGGTTACCCTTCAAACTTGGCGAGGATCCAGGGTAGGAGGATATTTAATGCGTGTCGTATCCAAGGCAACGTACAAGCCTCTCTTCCCAAGGTTCCAGATGGGAACACACTATTTTCAGCGGCCGTTATTGGCCATTGCCAACGAGGCTGAACTCCTCTGTTGGCACCAGCAAACAACAGTTGGGCCGTCGCAACGCAGCCATTGAACGTAACTCTGTCGATATTATGCTGTCAAGCCTAAACTGAGGGTTGCCCGGAATTATGGGAGACTTACGGCATCTTCCGCTTAATCTGCGCCAGAGGCCTTCGGCACTTAAGTAAGTAGATGCTGGCATTCTGAGCTCTTCGCCCAACCCTTGCTTGCCCCTCCTTTCGTACATATTACCGAACGAGGAGTATCTCCCTGACAACTCACCCCACTTGGGCAAGAGAGTCTACTGGTCTGCTCGATTGGGTGATATCTCCACTCCAGCATTGTCCAGAAATTGGGACGTGTGCATACCCTGTCATAGTACCAAAGTATGGAGTAAGACTGAGTGTTGATGGCACATTGCTCGTCTCTCCAGCAGAACCAGGGTAGAAGATGACGACTGTGTTATGGATATCACTTACGGAGTACTCCATACTGCTCATTGAAGTCCAAATCACCGCACCCGAAGGACGTGCTATGCTGGCTAACTGACGCAAAGCCATCACGGAGGATAGGCGCTTTTAGTGTACCGAGATAAGCTCGCAATTGATGGAATAGATAGACAGCCTTTGCTTTCTACGTCTTGCGGGGTGAGCTGTATATTGGCAGCAGAGAAACTCTCGAACTACAATCGTGAAAAGCCCTGCATACTTGGTTCGCCTTGCGCATAAGCTCTCCCCATGGGCTTTATCATACATGGCTACATCCGAAGCGGGAAACCCATACAACGAGCGATGATCAGGTGCCCGGCGTAAAATCCTCAAGATGCAGACTACCCTGGGCGCCCTCCCCTGCGACAAGAGAACATCATCATGCATGGAATAATATCGACCCCGAGTAAAGAACCGCTTACTTAGTTGTCCCTTGTCCGCATTCACCCCAGCCATGTATCTGAAGACATAAGACTAACAATACGATGTCGCTGCTGGATGTTGCATCACCTGTCAGACCCCCATTATTTTCCTTACTGGACGGAGTAACTACAGGTAACTAATAACAAGTTATCATTTGCAGGAGAGTTGGGACTTGCCCTTGCCAGGTTCATTTGCTTCGCGAGACACCACAAGTTAGTTAATCGCCCACTTGGTAATAACCCCCTGAAACTGGAGTTGACCATCACTTACTCGCCATAGCCGCATCCGGATGCCATCGCACGATAATAACAATGTCTGACCAACAAAGAAGGTAGAGAGAGGAGAGGCGAGAAACAGAAGAAAAGAGAAGAGAAAACTATTCATTGGGTGACAAGGATAAAACCTCCATGCACAACGATCTTGGCTGTCCAACCATAGTGAAATATATGGCGCGCTAAAGCGACGGCGCCAGGGGCTCCCCTGCAAGCCTCGATGTCAGACACCCAAGAGGACAACAACCTAACTCGGGGATGGACGTGCCATGGGAACAAACAAGCGGCATGGTCAAAAATGGAAAAGTGAGCGCGCCGGCTATCATTTTCCACGCCCGGGATGGGGTGGCATCGGCCAGCGAGGAATCATGCAAGGAGTCAACAGAGGATCTATTCGTACGGAGTCCCCGTCCTCTCAATACGGCAGTTGTTCCCTCCCTGGCCAGATGGAGAGAACATGTTGGATTTTGGAGAAGGCCCAAGGATGCAGAGGCCCGCAAAAGACGTCCCCATTTTGCGGAGCTGCCCACCATTATAGTTATCATATCCTTTTATGAAGGGGACGGTGAAGGGATTTGCTTCCAGCAGTTCTCATGGACCGATACTCCGTAGACACTAGCTGCACAGCTAAAGGGGTTAACAAGTGAGTTCATCTCTGGCGTTCCAGCCTGAGCATACGGAGTATGTACTCCGTACAAGCGGAATGATACTCGTTACGGACTACTCGGCCATGGTCTTAACGCATCCTGCAGGCTCTGAGTGCATGCCTATCGATGAACTTACCTATGGATACGGCCTCTCGCGAGCTTTCTTCTTGACCAACGACCAACGCCCCGGCCCCTGTGGCTTCTCCCTTGCAAGCACTTGCGGCTTTTTTTGGGTTTTTTGGTCC